>NC_056729.1:125437119-125517119 GCF_019279795.1 Protopterus annectens
CCTAAGCGATCACCTTCTCACATATGTAATTAAGCACAAAGCCCAGGGGCGGCTCGTGGCATCGGGCTGCCGGACTGCAGCCCCCTCAAATTAAAAAAGAAAACAAACAAAAAAAAGAAAACAAAAAAAAATTATTTTTTTAAATTTTCGGACTTGGCATGCGCAGTAGTCCCGACTACCGTCGGTCTATGCGCATGCTCAAGGCAGTCCGGCAGGACCCATAGAGGGATGCAAGGAGATGTCTGTGCACTTTAAAAGTGCACAGACACGCTGAGAGGATACATCGCATCCGGACTGCAGCAGCAACAGCCAGAACACTCTCGGGAGGGAGCTTGGGATCTCGTCGTCGGGAAGGAGCTTTACTGGGATCTCGCGGGTCTTTGTGAGTATTGCATGGGCAGGATATGGTATGGAGAACAGACAGGTAAGTGTATGGTGCATTTTACTTTATGTGTTGGTGCTTGTAACTGGAGTTGTGTATGTGTTTGCTGGTGCTTGTAACTGGAGTTGTGTATGTGTTTGCTGGTGCTTGTAACTGGAGTTGTGTATGTGTTTGCTGGTGCTTGTAACTGGAGGGGTGTGTGTGTGTGTGTGTGTGAAAATGCCCCAGGTGCTCATGGTGGTGTGGTAGGGAATACCTCAGGCTTGAACCCTGTACCCTGTATGCAGGTGTTAAAGACTTGAGTTCCCTACCCACCACCATTTGTAAAAAAATTGCAGATTTTTGCCTCATATTTGATCTGAGCTGTTCCTCATAATATCTGTGGTTTGTAAATGTTGCAATGCTTGATATTTGATGGTGTAGTAGTAGCATTGTTGCCTCACAGCTGCAGGTTCTCAGGTTTGATTCTTGGCTGGGGTTCCTTCTTTGTGGGGTCCGTATCTTCTCCGTGGGTTTGCTTTTGTGTCCTCCCATGTTACAAAGACATGTCTGCATTATTTCTTCCTGGGCCTCTGCTGAAAATTGTTTTTTTGTTCCAAGTCAGACTGCCTTGATTAACAAATGTTAAATAAAATTGACAGGCATTTGAATTTCAGACTTCAGGTTTCTGAATGTTTAATTCCTCGCAGATTTGATGGTGCAGTGGTAGTATTGTTGCCTCACAGCTATAGGTTTTCTCGTTTGATTCTTGGTTGGGGTGGCTTCTGTGTGGAGTCTGCATCTCCTCCCTGTGTTTGTGTGGATTTCCTCTGGTGCCCTGCCATTTTACAAAGACGTCTCTGCTGAAAATTGTTTTTGTTCTGTCCGCAGTAAAATTGACCGGCATTTGAATTTCAGACTTCAGGTTTCTGAATGTTTAATTCCTTGCAGATTTGATGGTGCAGTGGTCGTATTGTTGCCTCACAGCTATAGGTTTTCTGGTTTGATTCTTGGTTGGGGTGGCTTCTGTGTGGAGTCTGCATCTCCTCCCTGTGTTTGTGTGGATTTCCTCTGGTGCCCTGCCATTTTACAAAGACGTCTCTGCAGTATTAATCCCTGCGTCTCTGCTGAAAATTGTTTTTGTTCTGTCCGCAGTAAAATTGACCGGCATTTGAATTTCAGACTTCAGGTTTCTGAATGTTTAAGTCCTTGCAGATTTGATGGTACAGTGGTAGTATTGTTGCCTCACAGCTATAGGTTTTCTGGTTTGATTCTTGGTTGGGGTGGCTTCTGTGTGGAGTCTGCATCTCCTCCCTGTGTTTGTGTGGATTTCCTCTGGTGCCCTGCCATTTTACAAAGATGTGTCTGCAGTATTAATCCCTGCGTCTCTGCTGAAAATTGTTTTTGTTCTGTCCGCAGTAAAATTGACCGGCATTTGAATTTCAGACTTCAGGTTTCTGAATGTTTAAGTCCTTGCAGATTTGATGGTACAGTGGTAGTATTGTTGCCTCACAGCTATAGGTTTTCTGGTTTGATTCTTGGTTGGGGTGGCTTCTGTGTGGAGTCTGCATCTCCTCCCTGTGTTTGTGTGGATTTCCTCTGGTGCCCTGCCATTTTACAAAGACGTGTCTGCAGTATTAATCCCTGCGTCTCTGCTGAAAATTGGTTTTGTTCTGTCCGCAGTAAAATTGACCGGCATTTGAATTTCAAACTTCATGTTCTTCAGAATACATAGTAGCACAACCTTTTTTCTAGCAATTTTCTAAGTTTATAAGATGAATATTTTAAATTTGTCCCTATTTTTGGGACTGTATTCCCCCATTATTGGCTTCGTCCAGGTTTTTGTGCTAAGGTTGACAGCTATGGCAAGAACTGAATTCACTGAATATGGACTGTAGAATTGTGCATATTTACTGATAAAGGTGCACTGTAGAATTGTGCATATTTACTGATAATGGTGGACTGTAGAATTGTGCATATTTACTAATAATGGTGGACTGTGGAATTGTGCATATTTACTAATAATGGTGGACTGTAGAATTGTGTATATTTACTAATAATGGTGGACTGTGGAAGTCTGAGTAGACTTTTTATGATAAATGTTCTCAACTGGGCAGTTTTGCCATTATGGGTGCATATGTTTTGTTTCATTGCTTACTGGAAAAATGTTCAAAACAAATTTAAAACACCCTCTAACAAGTGTACTGTATTGTACAAGGAATATAATTTTTAGTACAATGAGGAAGGTGTATCAAAGAGCACATGTATGTTTCATATGCAAGGGGCCTATGATTCGAAAACAGCCCAAAATTAATCTTTATCTGCCACTGGCAAAATGTATTTTCTTTGAATGTGGGTTTCAATGCTGTTTCAATGAATGTGAGTTTCAAGGGCAGAGAAGTTTTAATGCTAAGTTTTCATTGTGAGACTGCATTGCTTTGTTTAACAGATGACTTAATGTTTGTGCTGTAAAATACAAAATAAAACTTTCAAATGAAGTCCAATCATTGAAGTAAAGCAGTATGCACATTAGTGTTTATGGTAAATGGAGTGAAATAGCCAAGTAATGGTTAATTGGAATGGCTGCAGAGGCTCCAGTTCAACCATTATTTTGTCAGGGGAAGGGCAGCAAACTCAGACAGGCCCAGCTGAACTATACCTCCCAACTGTCCAGATTTTCAAAGAATGAATAGATTTTTGCTTCTTATTTTTGGTTTGTTGTTCATAAAATTTGTAGTTTTAATTCCTAAATGATTTGCCAGAAGTCACTAAATAATAAGTTTCAGACTTCATAACCTTCATAAAATGCATGTTAAAGTAAGAGCCGTTCTATCAACTGTCTCAATTTATACAAGAGCAATTTTTAGTACTGTTTATATGTGCCCCCAATATATTTGGCCTTGTTCAGATTTACTGCATTAACAGGTTGAGAGGTACATGCAAATAAATTGCTTTATAGAATTAGGCATAGCCAACCTCTCAACTGTCCCCAATTTTTGGCTCAAAATGTTGCTCTTCCCCCTAATAATCCCTCCGCAAAATAGCAATTTTGGAAGAAAACATGGAGGGTTTACAATTAAGAAATAACTGTAATAATCAAAGTTATAGATTACTTGAAATGCATGTAGATTCTTTTATTTTGTCAGCTGCTCAAGGTAGCAGTACTAATATTAAAGTGTCCCTTCTTTGACAGGTAGAAGCTGTATTGTGTGTCTATTTTATATTTTTGCATCACATTTTTGGTCCAGTTTTCATAAAATTGTGTTTGTTGGCAAATTAGTGACAAATCACTAAAGACTGAAGTTAGAAAATGACAGACATTTGAGTTTCAGATTTTATACCCTTCAGAAAATTCATACTAATGCAAGACCTATTCTATTATCTTTCTAAGTTTATTAGAGCAATATTTAAAATTGTCCTTATTGTTGTGCCTTTGTCCCACTTCTGTGTATGGCTTTGTCCAGATTTCTTGCTCTTGAGGTTGAGAGGTATGACAAATGTGTCAGGGCCATCACAGTCAGCCAGAGAGATTTCAAATTGTGACATGCTTGTTGCACCCCACTCCCCATGTAGTGACTCTGGATGTGTCCAAGCAAGGCAAGGAGTAGTTGTATCTACCTTGGATGGGGAGGACACACTGCATAAGTACTACAGTGGCTTTTCATCTGTCCTTGATTTTGCAGAATGGTCTGGTTTCTGTCATATTTTTGTACTGTTGATTTATGCTTATTACTCAGATTTATGCTTATTACTCAAAGTGCCTGTTGCTCTGTGTTTAAGTAGCAATGCTTTAATGACCATAAGGTAAGCTTGTCTGACATCATAAGATGCAAGTAAGCTTTAATAAGCATACTGTTAAAGAATTGCCAACATTGAAAGCCTTTCTGTTGTTGCCATGCAGAGAATACTTGACTAGATAATGTATAAGCCTTGGGTATTAAAGGACAGGATTCCATTATTTTAAAAAGCTCATTACACTTGTTGGAGACTTCCAGTCATCTCTACAAACTTTACCCGTAAACTAAACAGAATGCCAATCATGTGTGGTCCATAACCTGTACAGTAATCCTTTAAGCAATGTATCTTGAGCTTGTTTCTTGTTTGCTTTTCATTTTTACTTTTATCATGTTTTCCCCATGAAACAAGTTGTATGACAGCAGGGCTTTGTTGGATAAGAAACATTTTTACAAGTGGGGGCATCACATAGATTTCTACTTTCAGCATGTTGCTTGGTACTTTAATAAAGCTGAATATATTATAATTAGAACTGCAGTGCAAGGAGAAGTGGTTTGAGTTGAGTGCTTCTGGTTTTCTTATACTTGATTTTGATTGGCATTCCAGTAATGTATTTAAAAAGTAATTTATTTTTTCATGCCTCACAACCTTTTGTTTCCATCTAGATATTAAGTAAGCTGTCATGCAGCCAATGCATTGAAATATTTTTATTCTTCTACACTTATTTTTGTCTTGATTGGACTTTCATAATGATGGTTTGCCACCCAGGGCAGCGTATTTAATTAAAGTTAGTTTTTTGTGGTTTTGTGCATAGCTCCTCCCCTTTATGGTTGACCACACCCCTTCCCGTTGACCCCACCCATTCAGCGTCTCCTGCAGCCCCCCTGTGATTTGAAGTCACCAGCCGCCACTGACAAAGCCATTAATTCCCAACAACCCTTACTCAGAAAAGTTAGAAACAATAAAAACTTTGACCCTGCCAAATTCCAACAAGAACTAAACTCATGTACTTGGTCTATTCTAAAACACCTCCCCTTAGAGCAAGCAGTAGCATACTTTAACAACAAATTCCTTGAGATCCTTGATTTGCATGCACCTATTTGTTCAAAGAGAACAAAGGCAAAAACTGTGCCATGACTTTCTAAAGAGTCAAAACTCAAAATTACCCTTAGAAACAAAGCATGGGCTTTATGGCGTTCTTCTAAAGACCCCCAAGATCACATTAAATACAGGCAATCCAGGAACGAAACTAAAAAATCCATTTTACAATACAAAAAACAATACTACTGTAATTTGCAGACAGTAAATCAAAATAACCCTCAGAAGTTCTGGGCAGGTTTAAATAATCTACTACATCCTGGACAAACTTCAACCCCAATACCTGCTGCTACTATTGATAAACCCCCTGAAGATGTTTCTGGCAGTTTTAACCTATTCTTTACTGAGACAATTCAAGCCCTAGCTAGCCAACTACCTCCTAGCTCCCCTGGTCCTGAAAGTAGCACCCCTAGAAACCTACTCGCATTCAGCTTCTGACCAGTCACCCCTTCACGTATCCATACCTTGATCAAATAATTAAACCCCACTACACTTTCTGCTGATCAACTCCCTGCCGAGTACCTACAAAAATCAGTTGATGATATTGCTTACCCCATCTCAGTACTAATCAATCGAACCATAGTAGAAGCTAAAATTCCCACCATCTGGAAAATATCCAATGTAATCCCACTTCACAAAGGAGGCAGCTCTACTGAATTCTCCAATTATAGGCCAATAGCTATACTCTCTCCACTTGCAAATATTATGGAAAAATGTATTCATAGACAATTCATGCACCACCTAATCCAGAATCACCTTATGGCAGACGCTCAGCATGGCTTCCATCCTCATCACAGCACTACTTCAGCCCTCCTAGTCTTTACCAACACCGTAAACCATAATCGCAACAATAATTATATATCTTCAGCCCTCTTCTTGGATCTTTCCAAGGCAGTCAATATGGTTGATCACCAACTTTTAATCCACTCCCTGCAAACATTCTGTCTAGATACTAGTGCCCTTCAGTGGTTTCAATCCTACCTGAATGATCGACAGCAGGCTGTCCTCTGGCAGAACAAACTCTCTAACCTTCTACCTAAAAGGCTCTATACTAGGGCCCTTGCTGTTCTCCATCTTCATTAACGACCTTTATACTGTCATCCCAAAAGTCAGCTGTATCCAATATGCTGATGACTCTGCTCTGATTTGCTCGGCCACATCTCCAATAGAGTTATAGTCAGCTACCCAGACCACCTTTAATACAATAGAAAACTGGCTTTCTGAACATCGGCTGATCCTAAATCCCAAAAAAACTAAAATGCTGTTATTTTCACCAACATGTAGGTCTACCACTTTCACCTTTACCATAAATTCAGATGATGGCACAATAATCTCCCCTGACCCCTCTACAAAACTATTAGGTGTCATCATATATAATAATCTAAAATTCGACCTACATGTTAACCAAACTATCATAACCATCAATAAAAAACTAGGGTCACTTTACAGAATAAAAGCCTTCCTAATCCCTCCAGCTAAAATTGCCATAGCTCGCTCTCACCTTCTTTCAACCCTTCTGTATGCATCCCCTCTACTCTCGAATTTAAGTACGACTGTCCTTGACAAACTCTCAATTTGCTACAACCACATTGCCAGGTTTGCCACTGGGCTGCCTTTTAGGACACATCATTGCATCAATCTAAATCAGCTTGGGTGGTTTGAACTACCTAGCCTAATCCAGTATAACCAACTGATTATGGCCTATAAAATCCTCTATAATCCGGACAATACTTCTGCACTTAAAAATATTATCACCCCCTATAACAATCCTAGACTCCTTCAATCCTCTAACAAACTACTAATTCAGACTAGCAAAATTAATAACACAGCCAGTGACTCATTATTTGCAAACTCTGTAAGTAGATCCTGGAACTCTCTTCCAGCTGATATTACCTTACTTTCCACCTTAGGTCAGTTTAAAACTAGACTCAAGCAACATTTGTCACTTAACTGGCTATGTCAATGTATCAAGCCTGGCTAACTCTCTCTAGAATGTGTAAAAATCTGCTAACCAGCTTACTGTGTAATTTAATTTAATCCTGACTTACGCTCAGGATTAACTCTAATCTGTGGAACTTGTTTAACTTCCTTACTTATGTAACCTCTGTAAATAGTCTGTTTGTAATATGTAATGCTGGTATTATGTAATGCTGTATCTGCTTACCCTTGGAGCTTTTCTCCCGAGCCTCCACTGAAAATGGACATGCATCCAGTCGGACTATCCCAGTCAACAATGGGTTACAACATCGACAGATGACAAGACCGACAGCGAAATCACCGACGCCAGAGGATCGACGGATGAAAACACCGACGCGGAGAACACCGACATGGGGAAAGGATGTGTAAGTATGTGGTAGTGACGGACGTTAGGGTGCGAGTAAGGTAAGTGCGCGATGTTGACGGTCTGTAGGGGTAGGGGTGGGTTAAGTGAGTTAGGGTTAGGGTTAGGGCGCGGGTTAGGTAAGGGTGCAGTAGTGAATTTTTTTGGGATAGGGGCGGGTTAAGTGAGTTAGGGTTAGGGCGCGGGTTAGGTAAGGGTGCAGTAGTGAATTTTTTTGGGTTAGGGGCGGGTTAAGTGAGTTAGGGTTAGGGCGCGGGTTAGGTTAGTGTGCGATAGTGACGGACCTTAGGGTTAGGGTTTCGGTTAGGGTTGTGGATAGTTGTGTATGTAAGGTTTAGTGCTTGTTTGTTAGGATTTAGGTGTGCTTGTGTTGTGTGTGTGGTTTTTGGTCAGGGAATTTGTTTTGTTTATTGGTTGTTGTGATGATGTGTTGAGTGTGTGCGGTGTCGTGTTTGTGAACTGTCGATGATGTGGTGTCGGTGATGTCGTTGTCGATGTTATGTGCTGTCGATGTTATAACCTAGAACCATATATATATATATATACACACACACACACAGACACACACACACACACACACACACACACACACACACACACACACACACACACACATACACACACACACACACACACACACTATATATATATATATATATATATATATATATATATATATATATATATTAGCTTACTATGGATATGTACCTGAACACTGGCGTATGTGCCTGAACACTGGCGTACAACAACAGTGGTCCCACTCCACAAAGGGGGTACCTCTACAGACCCTGGGAACTACGGCCCCATAAGCTTAACCAGCCTGGTCTGCAAAGCTATGGAAAGAATCATTATGGAACTCATAAACAGAGACATTGGGGACCTACAGACACTTGACCCCACCCAGTTCAGCTTTGTAAAGGTCAGATCCTGCCTTTTGAACCTAGTTGACTTTTTTGAAACAGTCAGCAGAGCCATTGATGAGGGCAAAGCAGTCCATACAGCCTATCTGGACTTGGCTAAGGCCTTCGACACAATACCCCACTCAGGCATCATAGATAAGCTCAACAGCTTAAATGTAAACCCTTATGTCACTTAATGCATTGCAAACTGGCTAAAGGACAGAACCCATAAAGTTAAAATCGCTGGAGCAATGTCATACTCAAAGTCAGTCACAAGTGGTGTCCCACAGGGATCTGTCCTGGGACCCCTCTTGTTTGGCATTTATTTCTCAGATGTTAAAGCAAACATGGGAGGGTTGTGGCTGACAAAGTTCGCAGATGACTGCAAACTAGGCGCCATAGTCGATACACCAGTGGACACATACATCCTACAAAAAGGCCTCACAGAAACGGACAACTGGTGCCGGAGTCATGGCCTTAAACTAAATGCCAAAAAATGTATAGTCATCCACTTTGGGAAAAACAAAGTACCCACAAATTATCACATAGACAGCAACCCACTGAGTATGGTAAAAGTAATTAGAGACCTAGGGACCCAAGTCAACAGCGACCTCTCATTTGACACCCACGTTGCCAAAGTGGTTAGAAAGACATTCTACCTTGCACACCTTATCATGAAGGGATTCACATCCAGATCCAAGGATGTCATTGTACCCCTATACTCCTCCCTCATCAGACCCACGATTGAGTACAATGCCCCATTTGGTATGTACCTCACCCAGCATTTGCAACAGCTGGAGAGGCCACAAAAGTACCTCACCAAGAGGATCAAGGGTCTCCAACATATGTCTTATTCTGCCAGACTAAAGAAACTCCAGCTCTATTTAGTAGCATACCACCTGCTCAGAGGTGATCTCTGCCTGACGTACAAGGCCATGTCCAATCAGGAACTGATGGACATGATCCACCTCAAAAAATTCAAATCTATCAGAACCACAAGAGCTAAAGACTTAAACCTCGGCACAAGTATGAATAGGACATGCTGGAGGGATAGATTCATAACCCAGAGGCTTCCCATGCTCTGGAACAAGATCCCAGTTCATGTTAGGCAGAGCCCCTCACTGACTCTCTTCAAGAGAAATCTTGATGAGTGGATGGGAGATCGTAAGTTTACCCCAGGGGTCACATCTGTGTCACTACTAGACAGGGGCACAGTAAACTAATTCTATTATATAAGGGGACCTTCACTGTGTCACTGCTAGACAGATGCACAGTATTCTAAATCTATTCTGTGCATTTTTGTACCATTTCATGGGGTGGCGAAAGCCACATCACTATGGCTAGGCTTACAAATGCCCCAGGGCAGATAGCCTAGTACTAAACTATGAAACTATGAAACTATGAAGGAAAATGACACTTCCTGCTTTAGGTTGATTGGCCAATATGGCTCAGTCTGAACTGTGATTTGTGCACATAGATAATGATTTTGATTAGCTATGTAGTACAGATCTGTAGTTTGATTTGTGCACTTTTTGAGTGTTTGATTGGATGAGAATGATTTTCTTCATTTGATTATTTGTAGCTGATTGGTTGTTTCTGATTTTAAAAGTATGTGTGTTACATTTTTGTATTTTTACTGGTCTGAAGAAGTAGTGTTTTCTACCATGGAAGAGCTCACCATATGCATTTTATTATTTTTATTAAAGTTGTTATTTTACTATTTCAGCCATGGTGTGTCAGGTACATTTTGGAATTCTTACACACTTCAAACTTCCTTCTCCCTCGTAGCCACCAAAAGTCATTTCTGCTTATATATTTTACTTCTGCATGTGATATTGTTAAATCTTTCAGGTCACACTTTAGCATGCATAGTCCCTTAATCAAAGAAGGTGCATCATTGGTATCTTCCCATATTAGATCCTGCATCTCTTTTTTATCCTATTTTCCTGTCCAGGCCTATATTAGGTCATGTTTACCTGTTCTTACCTTTCACTACCATCAGATGAACTCTCATGCTGCTTTACCTCTTTCCACCATAAAACATGCTGTGCATCCTCTCAAGGATGTTATCCAATACCACCACGTGTATTTCTTTTCTAAACGTCACCTGCTGTTCCTTCATCCTGATTTCTATTAAGCCCATCTCCATAAATACAATCTCTCATGTTTTTGCTGCACAACTATTAGCAAAGCAACAGGATAATGGTCTGAAATATATTGAGCTAATGTAATCTGCCTCACTCTTGTCCACTCTTCCCTGCCTATGAGGAAATAATTCAACCTACTACCCTGAACTCCTTCCTGTTTGGAAAAAAGCTGATGCTATCTTTTTACCTTGTGTCTCTCCCCATATACCTATTAAATCTGGTGTTCCTATTTTGTTTCTGTTTAACCACTTCTGGGTCCTATCATTATATATCTTTTTCCCATACAACCTGTCCAGTTCTGGATTCAGTGTAATACTGAGGTCTCTTTAATCACCTTTATATGTCCCACATCTATTACTTCTTTCCAGTTTTTAAAAAAGCCATCAAAAGATATTGGGCCATCAACCTTAGATACATATATATTGCCTGTCACTGTTGTCATTGCTTTGCAACTACTTTGCACTATACCCTTCCACTTAATTCGTCACCCTAATTAATCTTAATCAGCAGGATTCCATTATAACTTTCAGACTCTGATGAACCAGAAATACTCTTCCTATCTTTTCTCCCACAGCTTTGTGATCTGTTACTATGCTTGATATTCCTGCTGCTGTAACTTATGTCCTTCCCTATTTTTTGGATTAGTTTCTTTTAATAGGACCACTTGAATGGCTGTTTTAATTTCTGAGAAATCAATGACATTTAATAGCTATGAATACCTTCCTACATTTCAAGAGAGAAAGCTAATGTATGTAGCTTTACACTTGCCATCTTTATCTCTGTCTAACGATCCACATCTTGGACCCCCCCACCCAAACACAAGCATGATGAATTGAGACCTTGGGCTGGAACATTACTCCTTTGGCTTTTACATATGTTCCTACTACCTGTGCAAGTTAATTCTGTCAGCATGTATTGCAGTTGAAACATAGAAAAAGAACAAGGTTTTCCATTAGCTCCTCTCACTGACAACCAACTCATCTGGAATTAGTCCTCCTCTAATGAAGGAAATCATAAACCTTGACATATTCCATATGTATTGTAGCTCATTTGAAATGCCATAAGTCTTCTTACATAAAACATGCCAAACTGTTTTGTTATTAATGAAACTCAGTGTTTCATACATTTAACTCACATGCATAGAAACATTCTTATTATATGTTTGACAAGAATTTACAAGGTAAATCTAAGAAGAAGGAAGCAATACTTATGCACAAGTATCTCCATTTGTGATATATATCAAATCAACCAATGCTGATAGACAAGTCTCTGCTTTATACATAGCATCAGGTATTCCTGTCTTTCCACTCCTGTAGAATGTTGTTCTGGTTGGAAATTTGTGATGCAACCCCATGATCAAGACTCCGAAGTCCGTCCCTGTTGTGACAGCAGTAACCATCTTGCCTATCAGAGTTGTATCTCCTCTTTTCCCTCCA
This sequence comes from Protopterus annectens, assembly GCF_019279795.1. NCBI lineage: Eukaryota > Metazoa > Chordata > Ceratodontiformes > Protopteridae > Protopterus > Protopterus annectens. Next base: position 125,449,137 of record NC_056729.1, read on the forward strand.
CTGTTGTTTTCATGTTTAGTACTCTTTGTCTCATGAACTGCTCTGTAGCCATGTAGTTTACTGTGGTTTCTAATTTAGTTTTACTAGAAGATATCGTCTACTGTCAAACTCAGTTGAGCTTCTGGCTGTGTCATATTACTGCTAATGTGTGCTACTTCATTTCAGTCAGGTTTTATATTGTCTGTAAATGTTCTGCCTAGTGTGTCTCTTTCATCTGCCAGGTTTGGTCCCCCTGAAGTTTTTCTAGGTTGTTTCTTGCCTTATTATCTCTGGTATTTCCGTCTTACCCAGCCTTTTTCTGACTGAGGGGACATAGCTTGCATCTACCATTCTTTTGGACGTATTTGCTTCTCATTCTGATCTCTGTGTGTAACAATATGTTCTAAACCCCTCCACAAACTTTTATCTTTTTTTTTCAATTTCCTCTTTGTAAAACTGTCATCCATCTGCAATAGCTGTACATTCCACTTTGCCCCATGCTGTTACCAGATATATAGCTGAGTAAATGACTAGGGTAAGAAAGCTTTGTTCAGCTAATATCCTCTTGGGAAGATCTGCTTTGACATTACCTCATTTTATGTATGCCATGGGTAGTTGGAAGGTGTAGATTAATGTGTGTGTATGTACCTTTAAGAAGCTATGTAAGGGCTTGCACAAGTGTATAAATACTGAGTATGTGCGAGCCTGACTGCCATTTTGTAGTTAGCTGTTGAAATGTACGCATGGATGTATGCGAGGTCTGTCTGTTAACTAGTTTTTTGTATGTTATAATGATGCTCTCTATCCAGATGTGTTTCTATGTATTAAAGCATCTAAACAACACCCTCCACCTGCTTGTTATTAATGTTGGAGAAGGATGAGTGACATGGTGCCAGAAGTGGCATATCTAAATTACATGGAGTCAGAAACGGCATATCTAAAAGGCATGAAATTAGAGGCGCATGGCCAGAATGACTTAAGGCACTTACCTAGAAGTGGTGGAATATAGATGAGTGGATCATCCTTAAATGTACAAACTTTACAAAACAGGTCAGAAACGAATTTCAGGTATTAAAATTTGCTCAGCACTATTTCTTTTTGCATAATATGAAACGAGCCATACAAAACATTCTAAATGATATTCTCATAAACTGATATGTGCGATATTGATAAGAATATTCAAATTACTATGGAAAATGTTTAAAATAAAGTCAGAAATGCATAAATTAAATAAAATAAGGGGAAATTACCACATTTTCGCAAAGCATTTATTTTTCATACTAATCAAAGCTATTCGAGTTATCAGAAGTGTGTAAAGTGTTTGCATGTTTGTGCAGTGTTACAGTAAAGCTATTTCACAAATGTACAGCCATTACAGGGCATTATAAGAGCATATTTCACAAAGTTCAGTATTTCAAAGAGTTTATTGTGCATTTGAATATTATTGCAAGCTCACAGAACTAAAATAAAAAACAAGTGGAAAAAGATCGTAGAAACAAAACCACTGATCCAATAAAACGATCGTGTCAGCACACAGGTTGCAAGTCCATAAAATGTTTATTGTATAAATTCCACAAGCGCTTTCACCCTAACTCAATTGTAGGGCTTTTTCAAGTGTAAGAACAGTGTAACTGTTCAATCAGCCATCTTTAAATAACTTCATTTTAAAAAAGGCGCCAAAACCAGTCTGACCTAAATTTAAAGAAACCACGCACATTTTTACAACTGTCAAGTTTAAAAACACTAATAAATTCACTTTGTTTACCAAACATTAATAAACTTGATAAAACTTTGAATCAAAGTAGTATAAAATAACACAAAATAACTGTTCTATCTAAAAAAGAAGAAGAAAAGGATGTCAAAAATTTAAAATACTTTAAAATTATGTTAAACAATACAATCAAAATGTTACTTTAATAATTGTTTCAGTGGTTGTTTTAAGTAATTATTTTGATAAATTTTCTGCTTTTTTAATCAAATAAGGCTTAATAGAAATATAAAAAAGCACAAATACAAAATCAGAAGAGGATGATACTCCACAACAAACGAAGCAAAACCAGATGAATGAAAAGACAAGTCCTTTATTCGAATAAGTAAGCGCTTTCACATTGCTTGGAACACTTCATCAGACTTCAACAAACCATAAAATTTAAATCAACTTATATATAAGTAAAACACCAATGAAAAACACATTAGCAAGTCACATGCAAATTACAAAAATACATCATTTCCTTTCCATAAAAATCATATAAATATATCATAAAAATCTCATGTTGATAAATGAATAGTAGAAGTAAAATGTTAAAACATACTAAAACATATATTACATAGTGAAACATATTACTACTGTTTAATGTTTCAAAGGTTTATCTAATAAGAATGGTCTCAATGAAAATTTATCATTGAAACCATGACCTTTATTCGCAGATAGCTTAATTATCCATTTTGCCTCAGCTTTTTCTGTCTTATTGCCAATATTACCAAGTCTTTCAGTCTCTGTTAACTGTCCTATTACTAAAAATCTAAAGGCATGTGTGGTGTCATTTTGTAGTACATGCTTGGCTAGGGCATTCCCTTCATTCTCTCTATGTATAGCATACAAATGCTCTCGTATCCTTTCTCTTAAGGTTCTATTAGTCTTTCCTATATAGAAACAATAACATTTTATGCAGGATGCTAAATAAATCACATCTCTTGACTTACAATCAACGTATTCATTAAACTCATATTTAACACCAGTATCTGGATGTATAAAAACATTAGATTTCATTATATATATATATATATATATATATATATATATATATATATATATATATATATATATATACACTGGTTGCAAGAGCGACATGCAAATGTACCCTTTCTCTTAGAGAAATGTGTAACCCTCAGACAAATGTTACAATGGACAGGTACTTATTATACTCAAGGGATCAAAAGCCTGGAGAAACTTTTGCAGCATATATAACTGACCTGAGAAATAAGGCTAAAATCTGCAGATATGGTGACTTAAGGGATGAGTTGATAAATGACAGACTTGTGTGTGGCATAAAAGATGATGCTGTGAGAAAGATTTTGCTTCCTGACAGTGATTTAACTTTGAATAAGGCCATTGAAATTTGTCAGATATATAAGCTCAAAGAAATGCATACAAATATGCTTTCAAATGAGAATGGCTGTAGAAGGCACAGTGATAAACCTCATGTTGATAGTATATAGCACGTGGTTAAAAGAAACAGGGCCAACTGCATGGCAGCAGCTATAGACCCTGCAGTACTCACTGCTAAACCCCAGAACTTTCTAGCAGATTCCAGAGTTTGTTCAGTCTCAGTGAAGCATGAGTGAGTCAGCAATCTCAAAGCATGTCCCCAACCTAGTTTCATTGTCAACTGTTATAATTGTGGTGGATGTCACGAATCTAAAACGGAAAAAATGTTTAGCTTTTTGTCAACGATGCCACAAATACAATAAATGGAATAATTTCAAAAGATTTTAGAAATCTAAAGGCCCACATTCTTTTATTTAAAAGGGAACACTTTAAGATATGAGTAGACCTGTTAGTTAGACAGTTGCAACTCTATTCTTTATGTAGATGATGTATCAGTGCTTCATGAAACGGTCAATGCAGTAGATTTAAAGGCAAAAATTAAGTATTTTGTACTGTTTGGATAAATGGCAAACCCATAGATCTGAAACTTGACACAGATTCTAAGTGCAATGTTATGTCTGCAGAAATATTTGCAAGAGTGTGTGATGATGAGAGGCTTGATTTGGCAATATGTGCAAATGGAGGTGAAGAAATTCAAACCAAAGGCTCAGTAGTGATTTCATGTTACTCTGCTGAAAGAAGCTACAACTTGTTATTTTATGTGGCCAAGAGGCACATCCAGTTATTATTAGGGCTCAGAGACATTTTGAAAATAGGACTGCTTTCATTTAATAAGGAAGTCCACCATGTTAGCCTATAGGACTACTCTAATTTTGCCCAGCACATTTTTTTTCTATCTATGCTGATCTTTTTAAAGAGAAACTAGGCAAGCTTCCAGTTGTCTACTCCATTAAGTTAGACATAGAGGTCAGTCCAGTTAGCAGGCCACCATGTAAATGTTGAATAGCCATGCAGGACAGAGTGAAAGCCATGCTGGATAAAATGGTGCAGCAAGGTATGATTTATACAATTGAAACTCCAACTGAATGGGTATCTTCCAAGGTGGTAGCTCATAAGAAAAGCTCAGATGATATCAAAATATGTATTGATTCACAAGATTTGAACAAAGTGCTAAAAGACCTCATCATCCAATGTGCACAGTTGAAGAAGTCACAGCCTTGATGCCAAATGCCACTGTGTCATAGATGCAAGAGTTCATTTTGGCAAATTCAGCTTGACAAGATATCTCCATTGCTCAATACTTTCCATACTTCATTTGGAAGGTACAAATTTTTGAGAATGCCATTTGGGATAACTTCTGCAACTGAAGTCTTTCAACATGCAATAGAGCATTTTTTTCTGGGTATCCTTGTATTATCATAGTAGACAACAAACTAGTAGTAGATAATGATGAAGCAGAGCATAACAGAAACCTCAGAAAAGTTCTGGAAAGGGCATGCCAATTGAATCTCAAGCTCAATCCACAAAAATGCAAATTCAGGCTACAAGAAATTAATTATGTTGTCATTTATTTATGAGTACAGGCTTACTGCCAGACCCTTCAAAGCAAACAGCCATTCTCAAGATGCCATCTCCAGACAACGTTCAAGTCCTGTAACATTTTTTTGATATGGTCAACTGCCTAGGCAAGTTCATTGCATACTTGAGCCAACTGTCAGCACCATCAGAGAGCTGACATTGAAAGATGTATCCTGGTCTTGGTTAGAGCAACACCAAAGAGCATTTAATGTTCTGAAATAGACAATTGTAAGTCCACCAACTTTCAGATACTATGATGTCCACAAACCAGTAACACTTTCCTCTGATGCTTCAAAATACGGTCTTGGTCTAGTCATTCTACTAGAGGATCAACCTGTGGCCTATCCATTGAAAACTCTTACCCAAACTGAACAGCAGTATGCCCAGATCGAGAAAGAGCTTTTGGCAATTGTGTTTGCATGTTTGAAGTTCCATGGTTATGTTTATGGTAGACGTATCCAGGTCGAAACAGACCACCAACCTCTAGTCACTATCTTAAGAAAGCCTATGCATTCAGCTCCAGCCTGACTGTAATGTTTGATGCTGAGATTGCAAAAGTACAATTTCAATCTTGTCTACAAGAAAGGCAAACTTTTTTATTTTGCTAATACATTATCCAGATCATGCAAAAATACCACAGAACAGCATGAGAATGAGAGTCTTGATTTTGAAGTCATGAAAATGAAAATTTTTTCTTCCACACACCTTGATGAGTTAAGAGATCACATAGCCACAGATCCAGTTTTATAAAGGCTCAACCACTTTATCAATCAAGGATGGCCATCAAAGCAATCTAGTTTACCTCAAGAAGTGCAACCTTAATTTCCATAATGAGATGAGATTTTGAGTGACAAAGGTATCATAATGAAAGGTCTGAAAGTAATTGCTCTAAAGCTCTTGCAACCAGAGTACATTACTATCTTGCATCATGGTCACCCAGGAACCGAATATACCAAAAGAAGGGCGAGAGGTCTAGTATTTTGGCCTTCTATGTCACAAGATATTGAGAGAGCACTTACATCTTGTTCAATGTGTAATAGTACAAAGCCACATCAACAGAAGGAGCCACTTCAGCAAAACCAGATTCTGGAACTACCTTAGTCGACAGTAGCCACCAACATCTTGGAAAGCAATGGTCAACATTATTTGGTGTTAGTAGACTCCTACTCCAATTGGTTCAAGATTGACTTAACCTACCTTCCAGTACAATCATTACTAAGATAAAGCACCATTTTACAGGGCACGGTAGTCCGCACAAAGTTATTTCTGACAATGGCATGCAGTTCAGAAGCCAACAGTTCAAAAGATTTGCCAAAGAATGGGACTTTACTCATATCACAAGTAGTACAGTGTACCTGCCGTCAAATGGTTTAGCAGAACATGTAGTTTAAAGTGCAAAACAGTTACTTGAGTAGTCAAAATGAGACAATAGTGATATTTTCCTGAATCTCTTGAATCTCAGAAATGTTCCCCATGATAAACATCTTGGTTCACCTGCTCAGAGACTTCTGTCAAGACAAACCAGAACCACATTACCAATCAGTAGCCAATTGTTGGTTCCATGTGTCAAGAACAACATGTCACTGAAAGCCAATCTGTTGAAGTGCCTAACCCAGAAGTCCTACTATGATAAAACCAGTAAACCGCTCAATCCATTACAAGAAGGAGAAATGGTAAGGATGCAAATGTCCAAAGGTTATGATCAGATTGGTGTCATGAAGAATATTGGTCCAGAGCCAAGATCATACAATGTAGAATCACAAGGAGCAATCTTCAGGTGGAATCGGAAACATTTGAGACCGGTGTCCCAGACTATACCACAGCATATTGCCTGTGAGAAAGACTCTTTATCTCAGAGTTAATTGTTCAGTGTTACAATTCCAGAGGTAGTTGCAGAAGACATTCCTGTTCCTGTGACAAATCCAGAAGTTCCTGATAAAAGTTGTGTACTGCAGACAGTCCATGTTGCTAAATTTGGTCCAAGCTGTTATGTTACGAGATATGGTCGCATCTCTAAACCCTGTAACAGATGTGAAGCAACGTGGACATGAACATTCTGATTTGTTTCTAATGTCTATAGTAATATATGTCTAACTCTGATATTGCTGTGCATAAAGGGCAATCTCTTTAAGAAGGAGGATGTAGATCAATGTTTGTGTATGCACCTTTAAGGAGCTATCCAAGGGCTTGCACAAGTGTATAAATACTGAGCATGTGCAAGTCTGACTGCCATTTTGTAGTTAGCTGTTGAGATGTAAGCATGTATGTATGTAATGTCTGTCTGTTAACTAGTTCATTCATACTTTATGATGATACTATCCATCCTAATGTACTTCTGTGTATAAAAGCATCTAAACAAAACCCATCGCCTGTTTGTCTTTAATGTTGGAGAAGGACGAGTGACAGAAGGGTACTGTAAAACTTTTCCTTAACCTACAATAACTCACACAAAGGGTAAGGGTTGCTGCCAAAGAAGCCCTCTATGTTTTCTGCTGAATTGGTTAATCCATTCCCCTATGAGGAAACAGCCCAGGGCTATAACCACATGTCTAGGATTATCCAACCTTGATTTCCTGCATTTGACCATGTGAATTCTTTCTGTTCTGAAAAAAAAAGTTCAGTGGAAGTCTCAGCCCTTCTCTTAACTCCCTTTAACTTAATTATGGTAAGTCCTGAGTAGTCATACATTCAGATACAGCAAATATTCTCAAATTGCACATTCAGCCCCTGTTCCCTTTCAGCTGGAACATATGCACTTTCCTCACTAACTCCTGTCATCTATCTATTTCTTTGGTTAATGCCATTTTTCATTTGCTTGATTTTTATGCTATAAAGTAGAAGCAATCTGTCTTTGCATTCTGCTAAGTGTGTCCTCAGTATGCAGCACAGCAGAATGCCAGGTCTCTTTGTAATGCACACTCACAGAAGTGCACTAAAACAGCAGTATTTCTTCTGAATTTGCTTTCTTAAACAAGCAATACATTTTCAACTTTCTACTGCATTTGCTTAATTAAATCGAGTAAGCAATACATTTTCTGGTTGAAGTAATTTCTTGCCATTTTGCCTTTGATTTCTGCTGGCTGAGTCCTCATTTTCTACTTCTATTATAACAAAATTGCTAAGTCAGTGGGTAGAAAGATTGATCTATGCATTCATTTCTTCCTGTACCAAGCCAAGATTCTCCTAAAGTTTTTGTCCCTTTCCCTAATAAGGAAATAATTAATGAACCAAAAGTAATAAATGACAATTCATATATAGTCCAGTGGGTAAAACACTAGTCATACAACAGAATGCAGCAAGTCAGGGTTAATAGTCATGTTCCACAGGGCTTTTGGACTGGGACTTGTTCTTTACGGATTATTCTTCTCACATGTAAAAGCATCAGAGAGAGTATGAATTTATTAACTACCCTGATGATTCTTAACTGGGTTACATAATTATTAGTAAAAGATGTAGAAGTTCTTCAAGATGGCCTACACAAAAGAACCTCCAGTGCACTAGTGATGACCTCACCTTTAATGTCAATAAAAGTATTATTGTGCAGCTTTGTAAAAAGGACATTTATGATTATAAACTGTACTGTCGCATTATATAAAAAAGTACCATCTTTAAGGATCTGTTTCAAAAGTGAACATTAGAGTGTATCTGCAAAAGTGAGAAAAGTGTATTCAGTAATTCATCTAATTATAAAGGTTAGCTATAGTAAGAGAAGGGAAACACTGTACGTATAGCACAATGATTGCAGTATTATTAAATACAGTAATACATTTTAAAGCCTTTAGAACAGCCAGCTGAAAGCACCTGAAAAGGTATCCTGATTCCTTCAACAAAAATGTTATGGTTAGAAAATTTCAACCATTTAGAAAAGCTTCACGATGTCTCATTATATTCTGTTTTAATGAGTTACTAAGGTATGACCTCTGGCTGGTCTATCTGATATAGTCTGATCTGGCTGTGTTTTAAAAACAATAACCAGAATTTCCTACTGCAGTGCTAACACAAGATCAGGCAACATAATACAGGAAATAATTATCAGCAGTAGAAAAAATATCAGCTGTATTGTGCAATGCCTTCTTTAATTATGGGATTAGCTTCTGCCTAAGGTCCAAAAACACAGTCATTCTCTTTTTCAGAATAATACAGTCATGTATATGCGGCATAGAAAATGCCAAATTAGCGTTATGTCAGTCAAGCTTTTTGAAGGCCTGCAGGTTATAAGTTTGACAACTTAACCTGTGAATCTGCCAGTTTTGCAGGAAAACCAAAATGACTCCCCCCTGTCCAGAAAAGGTCAATCACTATTCAATATTAACTCCTTCCCTCCTTAACCTTTTTCTCAACTGTCTAGGTCACTAGTCATCCACATGTCATCTGGTGAGAGTCAGGACTTTATCCCACTGCTCTGTGGTGATGGTCCTCATTAAGGAATTTGTAACACCCATGTTAGTATGGAATTGACCTGTCAAAAATAACCATGTTTGATGGTATTCAGCCTATTGAAGGCAAAGATTGTTAGTAGTGATTACTGTTCCTAGTATAGTGTAGTATATACTGCAGAGTTCTTGTCTTGTTTAATATATATCTACCTTACCAAAATGTCCCCTAGTAAGCTCATTAATCTGTTGGTACCCATACTGCTGATCACTCCATTCTTGGCTCTTGGCTCACATGAGTAACCCACTTTGGCAGTAATATGCTTCTTATTGTCTGGTGCTTTTCACCAAAAAGAATGCACATAATGTTCTGCAACATAATATTGATATATAATTTGCCACATTGTTTACAACAATTTATTTTAGAATATGTGAATATTGGTTTATTTGTACAAATTATTTCATTTTACACATAATCTTTTTCACAGACATATGCCAGATAAACACTGGTTTTCAAGAAAAATTTAATTTTGCATGTGATTAGCATAACTACTGCCTGCTGCAAATGAGTTTTGTATGTGGCTAGCTGAGCGTATCTTAGGTTCATAGGTTCATAGGTAAGTACTAGGCTATCTGCCCAAGGGCATTTATAAGCCTAGTCAGAGTGTGTTGACTTTCGCCACCCCCTTAGTTTAGTTCCCTGTGCCTCTGACCAGTACAGCCATTAGTTCCCTGTACCTCTGTCTAGCTGAGCCACTGCAGTGTTCCCCAGGGTAAATTTTCTGTTTCCCATCCATCCATCATGGTTTCTCTAGAATACTAGTGAGGGGCTCTTCCTAATGTATATTGGAATCTTGTTCCAAAGCATGGGGAGTCTATGAGTCAGGAATCTATCCCTCCAGCATGTCCTATTTATCGTTGTGGTAAGGTTTATAGCCCTAGAGCATGTGGCTCTCAGGGATTTGTTTTTTTTTTTTTAGGTGGAGCATATCCATCAGTTCTGGGTTGGACATGGCCTTGTATGTCAAGCAGAGATCACCTCTGAGTAAGCGCTATGCAACCAAGTACAGCTGGAGTTTCTTTAGTCGGGCTGCATAGGTCATCTGTTTGAGGCCAGTAATCCTCTTGGTGAAGTACTTTTGTGGTCTTTCCAGCTGTTGCAGGTGTCTTGTAAGGTACATCCCAAATGGGGCGTTGTATTCTATAATGGGTCTAATAGGTGATGAGTAGAGAGGCACAATAACCTCCTTTGTTCTGGATGTGAACTCTTTTGATTTTAGGTGGGCCACATAGAAGGATTTTCTAACCACCTTGGCAATATGATTATCAAAGGAGAGATTGCTATCTACTTGGGTCCCCAGATCCCTTATTACTTTTTCTGTATTTAGGGGACTACCACCTATGTGGTAGATCGCGGGTACTTTGTTTTTTCCAAAGGGGATGACTATGCACTTTTTGGCATTCAGCTTGAGGCCATGATTTTGACACCAGGTATCCGTTTCAGTGAGACCCTTCTGGAGGGTGTCTGTATCAGCCAGAGAATTAATTATGGCCCCTAGTTTGCAGTCGTCTGTGAACTTGGTCAGCCAAAGTCCTCCTGTGTTTACCTGTATCTCTGAGAAGTATATACTGAACAGGAGGGGTCCTAGGACTGAGCCCTGGGAGATGCCACTTGTAACTGTTTTAGAGTCGGACATAGAGTCTGCAACTCTCACCGTGTGGGTTCTGTCAGTGAGCCAATTTGCAAACCATCTTCTGACATAGGGGTTAATGTTCAGGTTGGTGAGTTTGTCTATAATACCAGAATGGGGAATGGTGTTGAAAGCCTTTGCGAAGTCTACGTAGGCTGTGAGGACCTCCTTACCCTCATCTAATGCCTTGGTAGCTATATCAAAGAAGTCCACCAGGTTTAAGAGGCATGATCTGCCCTTAACAAAGCCAAACTGGGTGGGGTCCAAAGTTTGGAGGTTCCCATTGTCTCTGTTAATGAGTTCCATGATGATGCGCTCCATAGCCTTGCAGACCAAGCTAGTCAGGCTTATACGGCGATAGTTCCCGGGGTCCATTGTGGTGCCATCTTTGTGGAGTGGGATAACTGTTGCTGTGCGCCACTCTGTGGGTATGTAGCCTGTAGGGAGGCTGAGTTTGAACAGTGTGTTTAGATGAGGGGTTAGTTCATTTTGGAGCTCTTGTAAGACACAGCCTGAGACACCGTCCAGTCCCATTGAGGCTGTGTTTTTGGCTTTGGATAGGGCTGTTTTAACCTGTGTGTCAGTGATTGCCAGGGCCTTACATTCTTCTGGTATGGTTATGGGCCTTTTAGGGGGTGAGAGGGGTGTGAAGTTTGCACTGAACCAGTCTCCCAAAATGTTGGCAATATCAGTCGATTCAGTGTATTTTGTGCCATTCTGTACCAACTCTAAAACATAGGAAGATGCAATTAATGGCTAACTGTCTTGCAAAATGCATTGAGTGGTATAACAGTAAATTATAGAAACTGAATAATCAGAAATACACATTTGTCCTTCATTGCCCAGTTTGCTTCAGTACCTCAAGAGAATCTGAAACATTTAAATATCCAGACATAACATACATAAACATTTATATTTTTCAAGGCAGTTTAGAGACATGTTACTGAGCTGATTTTAGTGCCACTGGTTAGCCACATTTCAAAAATGAATTTTAACCTTATAATAAGATGAGAACAATAGGAATAGAAAGGAAGTAGTGGAAGCAGGCAAAGAAGGTTCCTGTAATGAGATGGAAATTCAGTCCAAACAACATACTAATGAAGCTTATTAATTTCATAACATGGAACCAAGCCTTGATATCACAACTATGAGACACTCATGCATATACTCATTACTGCTTCTAGAATTTGTGATTCTTCAATGAGTACACCGAGTGCATGTTTATGAGAATTACTGTAAATGAATAAAGGAAAAGGAATTTTGTTTTAAACACAGGCCATACTGTGAGAACAGAAAAGGCAGCCTAGCTGCAACAATGTAAACAGTCATGTCTCTTTGAAGTCAAATCTGTTTAATTTAAAATGCATTCCACATATATAGAATCTGTATTCCAGGTGCATTTCTTGGACTTGAGTTTGTCATGTGTGTACAATCATTTATAAGTAGATACAAATGACAGAGAACAAAAGAACTGAGTAGATTGTGAATTGACACTCTTCAAAATAATAGTCACTACAAAATGTAAAATAAAGCTAAAACATACACTAAACTAATAACACTTCATTGAATTATGGCATAACAGGCTATTTGCTTATATTACTGGCAATTAATGTTCTCTATCATTTACATGATAGTTTAGTTTAATGGAAAATAAAAACAATGTGTCACAAAATGTAAGGGAGCTTTGAAGTAATAAAGGGTATTTTGTAATAAATCGTAATGCTGAACTACAGATTAATCATTATATAGACTAGTTATCCATGTTCTCAAATGCTCATAGTTGTGTACATATTAAAGTGAACAGGTTGAAGTAAACAGTAAATAACAAAGACCATCTATTTCCATGTGAAATATCAAATATTGTCAGCCATTAATGAGACAGTGGAAAGCACAGTCACTTGATACATTACTAAAACATCGTTCTTGGCCCAGCAGCTGTTAGCATGTTTATGTGCAAATAGTTACATGTGACAGAAAGACAGTATCTTAGAGGTTTAGCTTTCATGGGGGATCATTCAGATTATACCTGATGAATAACTAAACAAAACTGATTTGCATGCAGCTTTATTCCTTTTCAAAATGCTTTGAAATAAAAGAATAAAGCAAATAAGAAGATATTATCAAACACAGTACATATATTTTAAAGTGACTGTAACACAGTAGATTGAGGGTGCCTTTCACATTGCCGATCCTTTTCTTACTATTGAGTCACATCCAACTGCTACATGAACCCCACAAATAATCACCAACATCCAAAGAATTTGCTAGACAATAAGGTAATGTAAGTAGGTTGCCAGACCATTCTTCCATATCACAGGCACCTATGGTAAATTTAGAGTCACTGATCCACCTACCACATGGTTGTGGTAAATGGAAGGAAACCAAAGTACTTGGAGAAAACTGATGTGTACAGAAGGAGGGCATACATACTCATACAAAATGTGCCCAGGCAAGAACCAAATCCCAGAATCACTTGCTTTGTTACAAAAGTCTTACTCATTGCACCATTGTGCTGCCTCTTTCAGATTTTAGGATCATAGGAAAATAAGAGCCCATTCGCACCTTGCCAATACCCACCTTCAAGATGTCTCCCACTTCCTAGACAGAAAAAATGTCAGGCCAGGGATCAATTTGTAGATAACCATCTTATCATTCAGGTTCTTCTATAAAGATATGGAAGTGCTGCTCTGTTTAACATGTAAAAGCAATTTGTTCCAGAGATGAGTTTTCTATTGAGTAACAAATCTGTCACTTCAGTGTGTTTTTATATGGTGGTAGTGGATTAGATCCTAAGTTGGAGTGTTTGTGGAACTGTTTTTCTCATGCAGTAACAAGAGATCTAGTAGAGTAGGGTTTTTGATAGACCTCCTCAAAGGACCCTATAAGAGATAGACTATAGACATAGGGTTACAAACATGCCTTGGTAGCTAAAGGTGTTTGGAGCAATAACCTTTTTAGGCAGGGATCTTCGTATATCTGGAATTGTACTCTATACCTGTCAAATAAATGAACCTCATAAATAACAATCTGAGGAATAAACAAGCTAAATGAATTAGCATGGCATCCAATTTTCAAAATGCTACAAAATAAAAGAATGAAGCAAATAAATCATTATCAAGCACACTATATATATTAAAAGATCAGATGGAATACAATGATGCAGTAAAATTAGTTGACATAAACACATACAAATATCATAACAGATGTTAATAAATTTGTATTGCACACAGAGAGATCTTAATATCATTGTTAAAGCTCTTTATAGCCTAGCATTTTACAAGCAACAAGAGTTTGGCTTTCATCCTTAAACAGAATGGATTGTGTTCCAGCAGATTAAACCTAGAAATATTTTGCAGTGCTGTAATACTTAAACAGAGTAAATGGATGTCTGTGTAAGAACAGACAGAATCTGATAGATATCATTCTGTCCATCATTCAGAACTATTGTATGTAAGTCATACATCCTTCATTGATGTTTGTCAATAACTGAAGGGCAAGTGCAGTTTTCTGACCATTAATGCAACTTATTTGGGTCTGGATCAGCCTGTAAATCTGTCCTGTGAATTAAATGGTAAGCAAGGACATCAAATAACACTGACCATTTATCAGAATGTTATAAATGTTTATTCAGTCCTCTAAAACTGAAGCTCTTTAAATTTAATCTGTCTCTAGTCTCTTTTTTCTCATTTCTCTTTCTTACAGCTATAACTAATAAAGTCTCGTGTGTCACATATTACATTTTATATGTGGAATTTTTCTAAAGTTGGAATAACAAGGCACTATAAATTCAGTTATGCAGTAACTGTATAGTGATTTATATGCTCACCACAATAAGCAAAATTTGGTAGAAACAGCTCATAATCTTGGAATTAACTGTTTGCTTTCCCTGAACTTTCACTTGGTTCAACAATTTTGTGTGTGTAATAAAAAATCTTGACATGCAGTCATTTCAGTCTTATAATATGTACATGATAATGCGACAATTTTTTGTAATATAAGTTGCTATTAGTGTTGTGGCTGGGGCAATATCCAAAAATGGCCTATACGAGCCTACTTACCTGCTTATGGAAAAAGGAGAGAAACTAAAAGCTGAAATCAAACAAGGCACTGTAAAAATGTAAATGGAGTGATATTACATAGAAGGAAGATAAATCCATAGAGAAATAAAATGCACAGTGATGCCTCCTCTCTCTGTCCAGGGTGCTGTGCATGTAACTTCTAATTATTGACTATGAATCAGACTAAAATTTAACCAATGCCCTGGCATTGAACTGCATAGTGTATGTTTGTTACTCATGGTTGTCTAATGTTCATAGCATCAAGTAAACCAAACAGACACTGTGCAGTGCATCAAGAAAATCAAACCTGCCTGCTGCCTCTTACATATTATCACATGTAAATAAAATTCATTATATATAACAACATTTCCCAGAAAAAAATGACAGAAGTTATCTGCTAACATTAACTACTCTGCTTCAGGTGAGCAGTGTATGAGTAGCTTGTATAATTTTGGATTCATATTCTTTTACTCTAGTTCTTTTAAAAGAGTTTGATGACTGAAAAAAGTGGACTGCATCAGTTTATTGTATGCACTAACAGAATTTTTTAACAGAAGAAGTCATTAGGTATATGTCTAAATAAAGAGTTGATGCAGTCAAAATTTCCTTTTTATGCTGGATATGATTTCTGTCCTTGGTGACTGGGTTTTTTAAATGTTTTAAAATTGGTTCACAGATCACCACACTATCTCTGAAAGCACTTATTTATGATAGTCATTTCTGTACAGGAGCTCTAGCAAAATGAGTAAGACAGCAACCCCCAATACTAAATTTTGCTGAAAGAGTTAAGAGGAAAATATTAGGTGATGTTATAAATATCACTGTAATTTCTGATTCCAGACCTTGTTTAATTCTTTATATGTGTTACTGTCTGAGTTTGTCATGAACTCTAAAATAATTACTCCTGTAATCTAATCAGAATCAAAACACAGCTGGTACTGTGCAGGAATACAGTCAGTCATAAATATGGCTATGCTAAATACAGCTGGAGAATATGAGCTGAGGGACATTTTAGCTACAATTTTGGCAAACAGCCTGCTGTAAAATGTGAATTACCAAAGTAGCTAAAATATTCCCAATCTGTTTGTAAAGTGCTGCATGCAAATCCCCATTATTTTACTGAAACTAATAAAAAGGTTTTACTGTTTTGGACAGAAACTGAAAAATGTGCAATATATCTAGAAAATGTTGGGTTATAGAGAGCTAAACTGTAAAAGTCAGTAAACAAAAAAATAAACCTGACTGATGTTCAACAAATGTTAGTGACTTCTTTGTTAGATTCTCATCACGTTATTTCTGCATAGAAAATGTTTTATAATAATGTGTGTATCTAACAAATTAATATTTAGTCTGTAACTTTATAATTAAGGTTTGCAATATGCAGTGAAACTGTTCTGTTGTTTGGCTGATTTTCCCACCTATTCTATTGTTACTGTCTTTTTGGACCTAAAAAACAGCATATTAAGGGCCCAGATCCAAAAGACTTGCTCTCAGTGGAGGTGACCAACTACACTAAGAGATGATGTTTTGGAATCTGGCCCCAGGTTTAGGCAGATAGACCTTATACTGAACTAAGTCACTTACACAGAGAGAAAGTCATTTGTATCGAGGCAAACTTACATTGAGAACAACTCTTAGAATCTGTGCCCAAGACTTCAGTTTAGAGACTCTCCGCAGAATTAACATTACTTTATTTTATTTCATAGGTTCAGTGGATTTTATTAAGCTAACATACCAGAAGACTACTGAGAAGTGTAGTCACACCAACCTGTGTCAAAGGAAGACCAACAGTGTTCTCCACAAAATTATAACTTATTCCAGGCAAAACGTTGCAGCTGCTCATTCTGTCACTCAGACTGGTTGTAAAGGTTGCCATGGATAAGCCCTGCCTGATATATAAAGGCAGTTGGTTTCTGAAATGAGGGATGTTGTGGGTTAGATAACTATCACAACATCAGGTATTGTTGATGCAGCAGTATATTTTGGGTCTCTAGAATGGGTGCTTGTTTTAGCACTAGTTCTAGCTAGGTGAAGGAGGCCAAGGAGTTCTGGGATATATTGAATAGAAGATTAAGCAGAGACATCTCAGGGGCTTCTATGATACTATGTAGAGGAACAGGAATTTTATTCTATCAGAATAACAAACGTCTCTAAAGTTGTTTTAGGTAACTAGAAAGGGACTTGCTGATACAGGCAGTATATATTCATTGATGGACTCAGTAAGAGATGACCTTTACAATATATCAAGAAAGGCTGAAAATGTTTCTAACCATGACATAGACATGGAAGTAAAAAGAGGGCATGTTATCAACATTATCGACATAGATATTTAAGCTGCTGATGACTATGTCATGTTTAAATGGAAGGTTATCTATATGGTAAGTAGCAGTGATGCTTAGATTTACCAAAGGAAGCTGTATTACATTTCTTGGTTCTGAGGGTAAGCCCATTATTAACATGTCCAGCATTTGTTTCATCTACGTGCTGCTGGAGATGATCAAAATGGGATTTGCAAAATATGTCCACTTTGAAATCATCAGCAAGCAAGGTTAACCATAGTCTCTTGATAACAACTTTCATGATAGAGAAGTATTTAGCAAGGAGAAGGGGGCCCAGTACTGAACCTTGTGTGACACTGATGAAGATTTTTTTGACCAGCACAAATGTCCCCAGTATTTACAGGGCCAATTACTTATCAAATAAAGTACATAGAGGCTAATGCTGAGTGGAGAAAGTATATCAATAAAGTCAGCATGAAGAATACTGTTAAAGGCCTTAGTAAGCTCCAAGTAGGCATCTTGGATTATACGACCCTTATCCACAGTCTTGTTAACCCTTTTTATGAAGTTAGCCAGGATAGTCAGGCATGGTCTTCATTTTACAAAACTAGACTGAAGTGTACTGGGATGTAAAATTACATATATAATTACTGATTCAGCAATTATAAACAATGTTAGTGATACTAATAGGCCTGTAATTCTCAGTGTCAGTAGAAGAACCACCTTTATGAAAAGACACCAGAGCAGCTGATCTCCTCACTTCAGAGATATATCCAGAGGAGAGATTCAGGGTGAATAACTGATGTCATTTTTTTTTTTTTTTTATTTAGGTGAGACTTACACTTCTCAGCAGATCTCCAAAGATATTGTCAAGACTCATGGAACTGGTAGATTTTAATTTTGAAAAGTACTGAAAGAAATTGTTCCAAAATAGTGTTGTGCGGGAAATATGAAGAGATGGGGTTGGGTGATGATGGTTAGGGTGAATATGGAAGAGAATTTATCTGCAAGAATATTGGCAATGTTCTTAGTGAGAGAAAATGCAGTCTCATTAGAGGTAAGATTAGTGTAGAATTGTTGATTACTTCTAAGCTTCTTAATGCATTTAAAAAGGCCTTATGGGTGATTTTTGAACTTGTTACAACAGTAATGTTGTAGTTGGCCTTGCACTCCACAGCAGAAAGTTTGAGGGAGGTACTTACCAGCTTTAAATCCATTTCATAATGATGAACTGGGTGTCGTGTAGCAATGTCCAGGAGAATTTTCTCTACTTAATGGAATTTGTTAATGTAGGAGTTCCATCAGATGTGTTCTGTTTTAAATTTGCCAATATACTTATGCCAATTGGGTACAGCTGGGTTGATATCTCCATCCAAGAAGGATTACAGTTCAGAACAGTATATAGTAGTTACAGGGGCAAGGTTGTTTAGGGAAATATATCACTTCTACCTATTGATAAGGTCAATAATTAGTAAAAAATCAGTCTTTGAATGATGTCTGAATATGATGCATTTGTAGGTACCACGAAGCAGGTTTTCAGGGGGAAGATCACAGTAATATGCTCAGATTTGACTAGGGAAAGGATGGCAAGTAGGTGGTACAACTGGAATAAACATTTGTGAGGACACTTTCTAGAAGATACCACAACTCCTCTTGTCAATATTGGGACAATTTAGTTAAGTATAATGATAGTTATGAATGCTAGGAATCTCTGGAGAAATGTTGTCATTATACTGCACATTTGTCAGTTTACTTGTGGACAGCTAAAGTCATGCATAAGAAGTTTTTCAGATCAATGTTTAGCTTTTCCAGCTGTTTATTGTAATTTGCATAGCCTAAAAGAGTCATATATGGTGGTTTTATAACTGGCTGTGATATGATACATAATTTTATTTAGTTTAATTTGGATGTCAGCCTGTTTTACATTTGTGCTCTGCAGAAACTGGGAGTGACTATGAGTTAATGAATAAAGAGGGATTCAGTTGCTAGTGGATCAGAATACATGTGAGGCTCTGTGCTTTGGAATAGAATCTCCAGTATTCAATAAAGCATTTTTTCCATGCCAGAATAGTGCAGCAGCTTCTGCATGGAATATGGCCACCGAGCGATTCAGTAAGCAAGGCTGGGGGCGTGCACAAGCCTGCTAGCACTATTCTGGCATGGACACCATTAAATAATGATAATTACCTCATTTGCTGGTGAAAACCATGCAAATGAGGTGAATTAGTGATTCAGTAAGCAGGCAGGTATCCATGCCAGAACAGTGTCTGCTGCAGAAATGTATTCGGTAACTGACAGTGTACATTTCTGCAAAAATAAAAATGGGGGTATGACAGCTTAAAGTAAAGTATGTATTATAATCATTAGGCATGCCAATGGCCAAAAATATGGTCACTGGGATGGAAAAGAGTTGCAAAATTATAAAAAGCAAAGTTTTTTTTTTGGCCAATTTCGAATGTTTAAGCATAGTGCAGTGGTGCGCAAATGAGATTGTGCCGAAAATAAAAAAAAATGTGAAAAGACAGTTCTTTGTGTAATTAGCATTTTGGCATTATTGTGTATAGCATGCAAAATCAAAATGATAACAGGTAACACTGGTTGCTAAGGAGAAAGGCTCTAGTGTAGTGATGTAACAAGGGACTTAGGCAGTGGGATATGCAAATGAACAGATTTTACTGAATAGCAAAATGGGAGACCATTGTCTGCATGCAACTAACCATGTAGGAGCTATAAGGCAGCGGTGTAAGTTGGAGAAGCAGCTGACATGAAAACGGGGTGTGTCATACTTGGTGTAAGCACTTTGGATCTCCACAGCTTTCATTTGAGCTTAGCTAAACACAGATAAGCAAGGAGGTGTGTCTGAGGCTGTATTTCCTTATTCCATGAAATGAAGAGCTTGTTCACGTCCAGTTGAGGGCCATTTCTGCTTAAACATGTTTACTTTAGCAAAACAGGTTTGCACAGCATGCACTGGGTCTTAAACAAACCAAAAAAAGAAATGGAAGTAGCAGAACTGTTTACATTTGGGCAGAGGATTTGCACTGGTGCACCTCAGGGCTTAAAAGGGGTGGAAATGGGAAGGAAAAAAAAAAAGAAGGAAATAGCAGAATAAAAGCAATCAAGTACAAATAATATAGCAGGCAGGTGGAATGTATCATAGCCAGCCAATCATCCAGAATACAGTATAAACTATGCAAACACCTTGCAGTCTGGTTTTTCCCATAAAATCTGCACCATTGGTGTACACAATCTGGGGAATTTTAACTGACAACATGTTAGGGCTGCTGTCATTTTAATATATCAGGATGTGCTAGAGGCTGAGGGTGGTGAGAAAGATAATACTGATAACCACCCCAGACTGAGGAGGAGGAGAAACATGTTCAGACCCAGGGTAACCTACCAGGGGCTACATGATCTGGAGATACAAGAGTGCAACAGGTTGGACAGGGACATACTTCAGCAACTTGTCGAGCTGTACCAGCCTCACCTCAGACCCAGGGCCAACAGAGGGGAACCCATCCCAGTGGATACCAAGGTATGTGTAGCCTTAAGAATACTAGCTACAGCTACTTTACAAAGACCTACTGGGGACATCATGGGGGTCTCATAGGCATCCAGTTCCTGGATGCCATGCTACCACATGACGGTGAGCACATTTACTTCTCCAACACCCATGAGGAGAGGAACACCAATATGCACCTCTTCCACCATGTAGCAGACTGCCCGGAGGTCCTGGGTGCCATAGATTGCATGAACATCTACATCAAATCACCACCTGGTAAACAGGGTAGGGTCTACCTAAACCACAAGGCCTTTCACTCCATCAACTGCCAGGTCGTGTGCAATGCCCAGGGCATTATCATTAATGTGTGTGCTGACAGCCCTGGAAGATATCATGACTCCCAGATCTTTCATTCCTCACAGCTGTACCAGGGATTTGCCAGGAGGGACTTAACGTATGGCCATCTGGCGGGGGTTGCTGGCTAGTACTGGAGCTGTGTATGATGATATCCATCAGAAATGCACACACACTCATCCATGAATGCCATAATGAGGCACACGCACAAACCAGGATCATTATAGAGCATGTGTTTGGGTTGCTCAATTCAGAGTTCCACTGCCTTGACATATCTGGGGGTGCCCTGGTGTACTCTCCAGCCACATGTGCACACATGTTCATAGTATGTGCCATGCTACACAGTATGATCCTGCAGAAACAGGTGCAGCAGGAACAGCACGGGGAAGGGCCACACAGTCCCCACCATTGCTAAGGTCCCCACAGGCACAGAGGGACTCAGACGAAGAACCCTCTGAGCCAGCTCCTGTAGGCAGATGGAGGCATGCCCAGTATGCTCTGGCCTTGGCAAGCAGGCAACACATAGCACACACACTGACAATACAGGGAACCAGGGACTGACACCTCTCTCTGACTCACACACACAGTAAAATGGATGCCACACACATCCCACTACCTGCACCTTCCCATGTATAGGCAGTGTACTGCGTCCATCTGACATAGGCAGCTCTCAAGCACCATCTTCACAACTGCCACAGGTACAAGGTAAGTAAGTCTTCTTAACAATAAATTAATGGAGTAGTATGTTCTGGTAGCATATCTGTGGTATCGCTGCATACATGCAAGGGAATGGGATGGCCTACTGTGATAGCAGCAGATGACTGACAGCTATGTGGGACACCAGGAAATGTTTGCCCAATACTGGCTTCCCCACACTATGCATTAGCACCCAAGGTGACAAATCCCATTGCAGTATATGTGGGGGGCCAACTAACTGGGGGTAATAGGTCACAAGCATGAATGTCAGTGTGGGGGTCCCATACTCTCCCCTCAGCCTCACCCAGTAAGTTAGCCATAGAAAACCATTAAGAAATGTCTGGAAAAGGCCCGGAAATGGTAACAATGATGAAATACCCCCTACAGACTAGAAAAGTGATTGTACAGCAGGTGTTACAGTTGCAGTAAGGCTCTGGAGGGTAAAAGATCTTTAACTCAAATTATGCCATTACAATCTGACCTGTTGTCTTTAGTGATATGCCTCTAGTGTCCAAGACAGGGTACAATACTATGCTAAATGGAACCAAAATGTTAAGCAAATAGCAGCACAGTCTGTGCAAATGTGTACAGTTGACAGGTGTGCCCCCCAACATATTCCCATAGAACTGCAGTAACATGTATGTTTGTAGGGAAATAGCAGCAGAGCACAGATTGCCAGGCCTGTCTCAATCTACATGATAACTTGTTGCATGTCTACAATATGCAGGGGTCAATGAGCTATGTATATATGTGGTTAATACTGTTAGGATGTGGGCAGCACTTACTCCCGGCTGTTGTGTCGTAGTGGCCTAGGTACATTACTGTAGTTGACAGGACCATGTTCCAAGCACTGCATTACCAACTAATCTACATTTCAGCTACACCTACGGTAGGAGTTATACACACTGTCCAAACATCAATATCTGTTATTGCAGGAAAGCTGGACAAGTCATGGACGGGGGCACACATATGGACAGTACACAGCTTGGAGTAACCTCCAGAATGCCTACCATACGTCTCAACTGTACAGACCTAATGTAGAATGTCCAGAGGTTAACATCATTGTTGTGGTTTGTATATCATGAAATAGTGGTTGTCTGGTAATTCATTAGCAAATCATCTAAGACTAAGGTAAAAAAATAATGACAGATTGTAGTGTCAGACTTCATACCCTATTAAAATATGCATGCTAATGCAAAACCTGTTATTGAATCACCTTTCGAGGTTTGTAAGGCCAATACTTAAAAATGGTCCCTATATTTATGCCTCTGTCCCCCAATTACTTACGACTTTGTCCAGATGTCTGGATCTCAAACACTGAGAGGTAGGACAGCAGGTACCCAAAGGTCAGTGTACTGCCAGTGTATAAAAGGCTGCCACCTTTCTGCGTCAGCACTGACAACATGTCACTGGCCAACAGCCATACCCCTGAAATGACACAGGTTGTCACAGAAGAAGCATAAGTATACCATGTATATCTAATCTGCTTGTCCTAACATTGCATTTGCCTGCCAACTATTTGCATAACAAGAAAGGGTCATGTCAAAACAGCAATGACAGACAGTGGGGAAGCAGACATCATACGCATATGAGCAAACAAGCGATTACCAAACCAGTCTTCCAACTGTCTATGTTTGGCAGAACATTATTAACATCCTGTCCCAATGTGTGGGCCTTTGTCTGTCATATTTGAGCATGTCCAGATGTCAGTCTTTGATGGCATGACAGCTAAGCCCACATGTATCCTCATAATAACATATAGCAACAGAAATCGCCTAAGGACCACAGCAAATGGAGTGGTGCAATGATGAACAACTTGCTAAATAGGTGCACTCAGAGGTGTGAATTCCACAAGTGATGTATCCTGCCCACATCAGAATTACAAATACATAACAGCAGCCACTGTGGCAAAGCCTGTGATTGGACTACAGAAGGACAAAGAGACACACATAAGGGGAAGGGGTACCACTGGCCAGACAAATGGAGAATGTGCACACCAGAACAGATTGTGCAGTAACATAGGTGCCATGCAGTGTAAGGGGTCAGTAAACATCAACTACAAATACACAACAGACACCCATGTAAGTGCAGGTTTTCAACAAAACAAAACCCAAACAATGGACACCTCAGAGGTAAAATTACATGAGAACTCCACAAACCTACACACCACAGACCATGTAGACTCCACACACTATGGTTTTGCAAACACTAAGGCCTTACCCCAAAACCCCAAATACTGACCCTACACAGATAGGCTAACAGCACTGTCCCTCTACCCTGTTCCATACAGACTCTGCTGAGGTGACCCCTGTCTGGCATACAAAGCAATCCAGACCCTACCTTGATGGGACTGTTGCACATCTGGAACTCAAGGCCCACTCTATCAACCTGTAGGTCCAGCATCAACCTGGGTTGTGATATCAGTACAGTTTGTTGGTTTGACAGATACGTGTCTCACACACTCCCCCATCTGTGGAATACATTCCCTGTCAACAGCAAGCCAAGTGCCTCCATATCCCTAGTGATGTACTCCCTGTATAAGTGAATGGGAAACACAAAGTACAGTCCTGTGATCCCATCTGTGTCCCTGCTGGACAGGGACTCTGTGTGCTGACATGTTGTAACATGGGCTACACTCTCATCTGTGTGGGTTCTAAGGGGTTCAGGGCCAATATCCTACTAATGTCATAGCAACCTATCAACCAACACACAACTGTCTGTCAGTGGTTCACCACATTACTCTGTACTGCTCTGCCACCGACATACCTGGAAGTCACAGTGCTATGTGGAATATACTACACATATAATGGACATTTCTGCCAGTAGAATGCACTCTGTACCCACACCTATACCTCTCAATCTCTGACAGCAAGACATCTGAACAAGGTCATAAATAAAAGTGGGACAAAGTCACAATGATAGGCATGTGTTGTAAGTATTGCCCTCACATACTGAGAATTTGGTAGAATAATGGGTTTTGCATTAGCAGGAATTGTCTGAAGATTTTGAAGTCTGAAACACTAATGTCGGTCATTATTTTGTAATGCCAGTCTTCAATTATATGCAACTAATTTTCCAAAAAAACAAGTTTATGTAGACTGGATGAAACTTCTAGACAAACACCTGGACAATTTGCCAAAAAATGTACAGTTGAGCGGTATGGCCACACCAGGATATGACTTTGCAGGTAAGAAGAATACCACACAAGCAGGAGATCTCCAGCCAGTATATCACCAGGTTGTTGGACTGTTTACACAGCTTCATCAGTCAACTGGCTGTAGCCACACCTCTCAACTGGTCATTTTGGGAAAAAATATATAGAGTCGGGTTCATAATATTGGTCTGTGCATCGTACATCTTGTATTCCTCTGGTAAAGCACTGTGATGATCTGAAGATATCTGTCACTAGGTGATGACACAATACATTGCAGTGTCAGACTTCAGATATGCCAGGAAATGTCTACTAAAACAAACCCAGTACCTCTTGGAAAGTACTGTTTACTTTTGGGAGGTATGGCTGTAGCACACAAAAACCTGACCACAGTACAGGTTCATAGGTTTATAGGTTGGTACTAGGCTATCAGCCCTAGGGCCTATACAAGCCTAGCCATAACAATTCCCTGGCTATTTCTTCCCACAATATTTACTTCCCTGGACCCCTGTCTAGCAGGGAGACTGACATGATCCCTGAGGTGAATTTCCTATCTCCCATCCAATCATCAAGGTTCCTTTTGAAGAGGGCCAAACAGGCACTCTGCTTGACATGTATGGGCAGTCTACTCCAGAGTCTGGGGAGTCTCTGCATCAGGAACCTACCACTCCAGCATGTTTTGCTCATTGTGATGACAAGGTTTAGATCTCTGGCGCATGTGGCTCTGAGGGATTGGGATTTCTTTAAGTGTGGCATGTCCAGCAGCTCTGGGTTTGACATGGCCTTGTTTGTTAAGCAGAGATTGCCTCTGAGTAGATGATATGTGACAGAGTATAGCTGGAGGTTTTTTTAGACGGTCAGCATAGGACATCTGCTTTAGGCCTGTGATTCTTTTAGTGAGGTATTTCTGCGGCCTTTCCAGTTGTTGCAGATGTCTTGAGAGGTACATACCAAATGGGGCATTGTATTCTATAATGGGTCTAATGAGGGATGAGTACAGTGGGACAATAACCTCCTTTTTCTAGATGAAAAGCCCTTAGTGATGAGGTGTGCTACATAGAAGGATTTCCTGACTGTTGTGACAATGTGGTTATCGAAGACCACTTTCCACCTGTGTCCCTAAGTCTCTTATCATTTTTTGGTGTTTAGTGTACTGCCACCTATGTGGTAATTCACGGGTACTTATTTTTTCCCAAAGGGGAAACTATACATTTCTTGGCATTGAGCTTGAGCTCATGGCTCTGGCACCAAGCATCTGTTTCTGTAAGACCCTTTTGTAGAATATCCACATAATTTGGGGATTCAGTAATGGCTGCCAGTTTGCAGTCATCTGTGAACTTTGTTAGCCAGAGTGCCTTACTGTTGGCCTGTACTTCAGAGAAGTAAATGCCAAACAAGAGAGGTCCCAGGACTGAACCCTGAGATACTTCACTTGTTACTTGTCTGGAGCTGGATTTGGAGTCTGCTACTTTTACTACTATCTCTGGAATGGAGTCCCATTATCACTATAGAAGGTCATATTTGGCATGGTCCTACACTTAGAGAATCACAGGCCATGTTGGAACCCACATCAGACTATATAAATGTATTGTGCATATATGTCTTTGCATACAGACAACTATGTTCATCTTAACTGTCCCTACACACACACCCATCAGACAGGATTACCCTCAGCTAGCTGTAGATGGCCCATATGTGATATATCTGCATCTGTTGCGTGTGCTACACAGACATATATATGGGCAACTGATAACAATATGTCAAGCATACACAGACATCGATGTGGGAAGAGTGATGCAGACAGTGATAGAGAGAGACACACAGGGGAACACACAGTGAGCGAGTCATACACACAGTTACCCTGCATGGCACAGAGTGATGTCCTGCTGTCGACAGTGACATACCGGTCGTAACAAGTTGCACGTACCAGCATGAAGGTGAGCTCCATTGTGTAATAGAGGTACTGAGGTGGGGGTTATAATATCACATCACCTGCCTGTGTGTGTGTGTGTGTGTGTGTGTGTCTGTAGGTTTAAGTATTAGGAGGCTGTTCCCACTCAGTACACTTCCCTTTGCCCTACTTCACAAGATCTGCTGCTGTCATTTACATTAGAGGTACCATTGAACACCTGTCAGCCCTATAAGCCCTGTAGCACATGCGGTAACTGCATAACACTATAGTACAAATAATTAGATAGGTAGGAGTTCTAATTTCAGTCCTGGCAAATGTGAGTGTGCTTGTTTCTTGATAGGTGAAGCAGTTTTAAGCCATTCCCACCCAGTACACTTCCCAGTACCCCACTTTAGCAGTCCTGCTGATGTCATTCCCCTTAGAAGTACCTTTGCACAGCCCCAGCCCTATAAGCTCTGTGGCATATGCGATAACTATGTAACAATATAGTACAAATATCTAGAAAGGCAGGGGTTTTGGGGCATGTGCAATAATTGCGTAACACTATAGTTCAAATAATGCGATAAGTAGGGGTTTTAGCCTCAGTCCCGGCATATGTAAGTGTGGGTGTATGTGTGTAGAAATAAGAGTTTTAGTCTTTTACCACCCAGTACACTTCCTACTGCCCTACATTTCAAGGTCTGCTGATGTCATTCACCTTAGAAGTACCTTTGGACTAGCCTCAACCCTATATGATCTGTGGCATGTGTGATATTTGTGTAACACTATAATACAAATAACTAGATAGGAAGGGGTTCTACTCTCAGTACTGGTGAATGTGTGTGTATGAGTCCATAGGTTCGTAGGATAAAGTGTTTTGTGGAACTTCCCATCCCCAACATGTCCCAGTGCCCTATTTTACAAGGGCTGTTGATGTCATTCACCTTAAAAGTACAGTTGCATAGCCCTCAGCTCTATAAGCTCTATGGTGCATGCAATAAACATGTAACAGCATAGTACAGATAACTAGATAGGTAGGAGTTCTGCTCTCAATCCTGGCAAATGTAAGTGTTTGTAAGTGTGTATATTTGTAGGATACAGTATTGTGAGGCCTTTTGCTCCAGTACACTTCCCCATTGCCATAATTTACAAAGGCTGGTGATGTCATGTACCTTAGAAGTACCTTGCGACACTCTTCAAACTTATAAGCTCTGTGGCATATGCGATAACTGCATAACACTGTAGTACCAACAACTGGCAACTGTGTGTGTGTGTGTGTGTGTGTGTGTGTGTGTGTGTGTGTGTGTGTGTGTGCGTGCGTGTGTGTGTGTGTGTGTGTGTGTGTGTGTGTGTGTGTGTGTGTGTGTGTGTTTGAGAACTGTATTCTGTGTATGTGTGTGTGTGTGTGTGTGTGTGTGTGTGTGTGTGTGTGTGTGTGGCTGAGGCCATATCCTCTGGGGGTGTGGGTTTTACCATTTTGAGGTGTGTTCCACCCATTACACTTCCCACTGCCCTCTTTACAAGAGTTGCTGATGTCATCCACCATAGAAGTACCTGTATATACTTCTCAGCCCTATAAGCCCTGTGCCACATGCAATAACTGTATGATACCACTATACAATTAATTAGATAGGCAGGGGTCTAGCCTCAGTTCTGGCAAGTGTGTGTGTGTGTGTGTGTGTGTGTGTGTGTGTGTGTGTGTGTGTGTGTGTGTGTAAGTGTGTATATTTGTAGAATACAGTATTTTGAGGCCTTTGCCTCCCAGTACACTTCCCCATTGCCATGCTTTACAAGGGCAGATGTTATACACTTTAGACGTATCTTGGGATATTCTTCAACTTCCTATGGTCCATGGCACATGCGATAACTGCATAACACTGTAGTACCAAAGACTAGATAGGTAGGGGCTCTAAACTTAATACTGGTAACTATGATACTGTGTGTGTCCGTGTGTGTGTAAGAACAGTATTCTATGTGTGTGACTTTGGCTGAGGCCATATCCTCCGGGGTGTGGATTTTACCATTTTGAGGTGAGTTCCACCCATTTTACTTCCCTCTCCCCTCTTTACAAGGGCTGCTGATATCATCCACAATAGAAGTACCTGTATACACTTCTCAGCCCTATAAGCCCTGTGCCATGTGCAATAACTGTGTAATACCACAGTACAATTAATTAGATAGGCAGAGGTCTAGCCTCAGTTCTGGCAAATGTGTGTGTATAAGTGTGCGTGTGTAAGTGTTTGTAAGTGTGTATATCTGTAGGATACAGTATTTTGAGGCCTTTCCCCTCCCAGTACACTTCCCCATTGCCATATGTTACAAGGGCTGGTGATGTTATGCACCTTTGAAGTACCTTGGGACACTTTTCAACCCTATAAGCTCCGAGGTGCATGCAATAACTGCATAACACTGTAGTATCAACAGAATAATAGGTAGTGGTTCTAAACTCAGTACTGGCAACTGTGATACTGTGTGTGTGTGTGTGTGTGTGTGTGTGTGCGTGTGCGTGCGTGCGTGTGTGTGTGTGTGTGTGTGTGTGTGTGTGTGTGTGTGTGTGTGTTTGAGAAGCATATTCCCTGTGACTGTTGTGTGTGTTGGTATACCATTTTAACGCCTGTTGACTCCCTCACCATGACATTACTTTGCAAAGCCAGTTAATGGCATCTGTACCCTGATGTTTACAACCAATATGTTGTCTGTGACCCCTAACAATGGGCATTTATGAGACACGTTGCCAAACTGTCACAGTCACTGTAGTGACAGACATGGCAGCAGCAGACCTCGTACCTGTCTGAAACATAATGCTAATAGACTATTACCCTATCACTGTATCACATCACCTTGCAGCAGTCTATAGACAGACATCAGGTGAATGCCATATGTGAATCTGGGGCAAACAGCAAGTGTTGGGCACACTCGTTACATGTTGCTGTGACACACATGGGAAATGGATAGCAGAACAGATCATGCAATTGAATGCACCTTCCAAAGGGTATGTGTTGTTACATGACAATAGCTGTCATTAACCTACAATGTCAGTCTGTCATGGTTTTACCAGATGTTGGCCAGAAAACCACAAGTACATGACCAATGTGAAGAAATCATGTGTCAGAGATCAGGACAATCTACACAAATATGCTGAGGTCAGAGGTATGGCCACCATCTGTACTCATACTTCCTAAGCTGTCTGAGCAAGGACTGTTCACAAAGCCATATATAATGGGGTGACAAAGGACACATAATAGGGACACTTGTCAAATATTGCTCCTAAAAACATATAATGGTGATAGCATAACAGGGTTTGCATTAGCATAGATGGTCTGAATGGTATGAAGTGTGCAACTTATAATCTGTGCCATTATGTTATAACTGCAGCCCACCATGGTTTGGCAACATTGTGCCAGACAGACACAGATGTATGAGAAAATGCACTACTGATATGTGGCATGCATCAGGACAGCCTGTGTGAACTGTATGGTTGAGAGGTATGTCTGAATCACCCTGCAAGTTGCAGTCCATGTTTGGCAGGTTGTAACCTGTGCTGACAACTGAAACAGGTAAAAGAGGTCCCAGAACTGTGGGACAAGAAACATGTCATACATGTCTGTATTGATTACATACAGACATGATTGCACATCAGAAGCACCTTAATGTCATGAGAAATACTGTAAGTGGAGATAATGCCACACAAAGAACGTGTCATACTAGCATACCAAAGGACATCCTGTGTGTTGCCTTTGCCATGGGCATGCTATGTGCTGCCAACTGTCGCATTACTGCAACTTGTGTACCACACTCCACAAATGATAATGTCACACACACATACACTGCATGTTGCCTATGTGTGTGCAATATGTAGACATGAGAAAGCCCTGTGACTACTGTGTGGCCATAAGATAGGTGAATCTGTTGGTGTTGAGGTCATGTCTAGGCTTGTGAGGGACCTAGTGTCGGTAACCTCCCTCTGTATGTATGAGCCTGTGGTACTACAGAATACTGAGGTGACATGTATGAAGACTAGCTGCCTGTGACAAAGGGTATGTATGCAAGGTCACACTGTCTGCCAGTAGTGTCCCTCACACACTGTTGCATGCATACACACCTGGTAAATATGTACATATACAGCCTGCCTTGGCTATGAAACAGTCAATGTGTTTCCACTCTGCCATACCCATGTTGGTAATGTCTGCAGGGCCACAGCCTGCAGACACACAGATACCTGGAACACAAACAGAATAGTGCATGTCAGACTACATTCAGTCAGTGGTACTAACACCAGTAATGCAGCATAGCTAATAAGGTACATACACTTTGATGTGTACCCATAACAAATGCAAGCAGACATCACCTTACACAGCATTACATAGCCACACTGTACTGTATTCACCTTGTGCATCAGACCCATATTAGCATGTCCCTGCATCGATGGTATGGATGACATGGATGTGGCACAGGTATCATATGCACAGGGTGTGGTGTGGGTTTGCCAGAGGCCTAGACTGGGCGATACGGTTGAAATCATGTGTGTGTGTTTGGAGGGATGTTCTAGAAATGGGCTATGCAGAGGTGCTGTGCATGTTTGGAGGTGACCTGTGTGTGATAGAGATCTGTGTGTGTTTATATGCACACAGTCAAACCATGTGGCTGCCCTACACAGGGGTATGTTGGACAGCTGTGGACCATACATGGCAGGGTGTACAGTTCACTGTCTCCATCCATGGACACAGGAACCGGCCCTGCCAGGGGTATCACTAGCACCACCAGGCCCAAGTCCAGATGCAGTACTACTCCCCAATGGTGACTGCTGTCTGCTTGATCCATGTCCTTGATGGGACAAGCCAGGACCACGTGCCCATGCACTGGTCTGATGTGGTGTGGACAGCACCCCCTTCGGTAGTGCTGGTGGTACTGCTACTAGGGGTGTGTGAAGATACATGGCCCTGTAGACTCTCAGATGATCTTGGTGCTGAACTACATCCACGTGGCTGATGCCCATCCCCCACCACATGCTTCAGCACAGGCATTCCACTGTCGAGGATTGTCAAGGTCTCTAATGTCTCACCCCACCGTCTATTCATGACATCAGTATTTTGATGTGTGGCCTCCACAAGGTCATGTAGGTTGTCATGGATGACAAGAAGAGTTGTATCCAAGACCCTGATTATTTGTCTGGTGTTGAGTTCAGTACATGCAGGTGCCTCCATGATGGCCTGAAACATGCATCTGGTGACAACTGCTGTGGCACTTGTGACAGGGACTTGACAGGCAGCAGTCCTCCTTCGATAACCCTTGTCCATCTGCCTCTGTGGGACCTCAACTGCACTCTGGCTATGGCTAGTGTCTACTCTCGCACTTGCTATAGTCACCACATTAGCCTGTTCCATGCCACCACCTGCCAACTGTCCATTTTCTGTGGCTGCTGGGGATGGGGTAGGTTTGGGCATTGTGACTGTGTGTTGGGACATTGTGGGCAACAGTGGGATGCCAACTGATGGCACAGATTCAGCCCCTGACAACCCCACCTGTGCCTCACTATGACTACCATCATCATCAGAGTCCGCAGAGACACTAACATCAAGTTCTGAGTGGGAGGGACCACAACCACCCTGTGCACCTGTGAGGGGAAGACAACATATGTAAATTAATGCCTGCACTATAAGGTGTGCTGGTACATACACACACACACACACACACACACACACACACACACACACACACACACACACACACACACACACATACAGGTGAGGTGACACAAAGCCATTATACAGACCTCACAATATCCAAATGGTGACATGCACGACACACAGTCAGACCACAACACACACACACACACACACACACACACACACACACACACACACACACACACACACACACACACACACACACGCGCACACTCTGGAGATGCCCTCAACATCATGAAGTGCAGCCATTTCCACGTAATGTTACTACTAATATACACCCTCTGGGATACATGAGTAGTGTTAGTAGGTGATGGGCCTTCACCCAGCACACACTACACCCATGTACACATTATTGCTGTTTACCTGTATAGTACAGTGGCAACTCCTACAGAACATAGCTCTCAACTGTATAGACTTTTGCAGAATATCTATGTCTGGCTCATATTTTTGGTCTGTTCCTCATAAAGTTTATGTTTGTCTGACAAATTACTGGAAGGATCCTGGGGTTGAGGTCACTAATTAATGACATACATTTCAGTTTTAGACTTCAAAGCCTGCAGTAAATGTATGTTAAAACAAATCTGGTTACTTTAACAACTTTCTAAGCTTACAGTGAATATAATAAGTGTACACACCCCTGTTAACTTTCCCGGGTTTTGTGATATATAAAATGAGACCACAATAAATAATTTCAAAACCTTTTCCACCTGTAATGTGACCTATAACCTGTGCAATCCAATTGAAAAACAAACAGCTATGTTAGGGGTAAAATATAGCAAATGGAATACATAAACTATGGCTGGTTGCCTAAGTGTACACACCCTTAAACTAATACTTTGTTGAAGCTCCTTTTGATTTAATTACAGCATTCAGTCTTCTTGGGAAGGAGTCTATCAGCATGGCACATCTTGACTTGGCAATATTTGCCCACTCTTCCTTGCTAAAGCCCTCCAACTCTTTCAGATTGCAAGGGCATCACTTGTGCACAGCCTTCGTTAGGCCAGCCCACAGATTTTCTATTGGATTCAGGTCTGGGCTGTGGCTGGGCCATTCCAAAACTTTGATTCTCTTCTGGTGAAGCCATTCATTTGTTGATTTGGATGTATGCTTTAGGTCATTGTCGTGTTGACAGGTGAATGCCCTCTTCATCTTCAGCTTTCTAGCAGATGCCTGAAAGTTTTGGGCTAAAAGTGACTGGTATTTGGAACTGTTTATAATTCCCTCCACCTTGAATAAAGCCCCAGTTCCAGCTTATGAACAGCAACACCAAAGCAGGACACTGCCACCTCAATGCTTCACTGTGGGGATGGTGTTCTTTTGGTGATGCAAAGTGTTGTTTTTGCGCCAAACGTACCTTTTGAAATTGTGGCCAAACAGTTCAACCTTGGTCTCATTAAACCATAACACATTTTCCCACATGCTTTTGTGGGACTTGATGTATTGTTTTCACATTTTAGCCAGGCCTGGATCTTGTTCTGTGTGAGAAAAGGCTTCCATCTTCCAAACCTACCCCATAGGCCTGACATATGGAGAATACAGGAGATTGTCATCACATGCAGTACACAACCAGTACTTGTCAGAGATTCCTGCAGCTCCTGTAGTGTTGCTGCAGGTCCCTTGGCAGCCTCCCTTACCAGTTTTTGTCTTGTCTTTACTTTAGATTTGGAGGGATGTCCAGTTCTTTGCAACATCACTGTTGTCCCATATTTTCTCTGTCTTCACTGTGTGCCATGATATAAGCAATGCTGTGGAAATGTGTTTGTACCCTTCTCCCAGCTGATACCTTTCAACAATGAAATCCCTTTGATGCTTCATAAGCTCTCTGTGAACCATGGCTTTTGCTGTAGCAGGCAACTGAGTAAATGTCAAGGAAATCCTACTAGGACAGCTGATCATTATTAGGTGTAATTCAGAGTCTGTTTAATGGATGGCAGGGGTGTACCCAAGAAGACTGAATGCGGGTCTATATTAGATCACCGAATGCTTAAAAAAGCGAATGGTATTTAATCGACCCTATGTAAGCAAAAGCTTACAATTTCGAGCTGTCAGAACAGCGATTTTTTTTTCTAGGGAAAAAAGTCGCTGTTCCAAAAAAAAAAAAACATACTTTAAACATTACATTACATGTGGGGCTTCACCCCCCAGACCCCCCAATGTGGGGGGGCTGTGCTCCCCACACCCCCCAACTTAAATATACCAACTCCAAGACCGCACTACAGTGCCAAAAACGGCAAAGTAACAAAGCGGCCAAGTGAATTCTTTCCCAGGGAAAGAATTCACTTAAAAGCGGCTTCGATATTTTGTCGTTTCAGGCTTTTGGGTTCGACCAAGACGCATTCAAAAGAATGCATCTTTGGTCTTCTAGTAGGGAACCACTGAATGCTGTAATTAGATCAAAAGGTGCTTCAGCAAAGTATTACTTTAAGGCTGTGCACAGTTACGCATCCAGCTTATTGTACATTACATATTTTTCATATTTGTCCCCCTTACAGATTTGTTTGTTTTTCAATTGAATTGTACAGGTTATAGGTCACATTAAAGGTGGGGAGAGTTTTGAAATGATTTATTGTGGTTTCAGTTTTGTATATCACAAAAACCTGCCATTTTAACAGGAGTGTGTACACCTTTTCTATCCACTATATAAGAGTAATATTTAAACTATGCACCTAGTTTTGGGATTTTGACAGTCTTTGTTCAGATTTCTTGCACTGACAGGTTGTGAGGTATGCTACAGACATGTTACATCTCCTACAAATAGGCCCCTGTGATGACCACTGTGATGCAATGCAGTTAACCCCACCGCAAATGAACATGGACCAATCGCAATATGGCTAAGAGTGACAGTTGTGTGCATGGTAAAATGCATACCCTTAACATGCCTGGGGTATTAATGAGCCACAACAGGACAATTCCATATTCACCAGTTTCAGGCTGCTGTTCCACATCCAAACCAGAGGGACCTCTGTAGCTGTGGGAGAGAGGTATTGTCAGCAGACTCACATGTGGCATTGGTACAAGATGAATGCTGCTTTTCTGCACATGTACAGTGCAAGCTCCGATATTACACAATTTGCTGTCCTTCGCCATAGATGTGCACTTCTGTGCATTACAAACCCCCACTCACAACTGCTTTTTGACCTGACATATGCATCTAGATACTCTACAGATGCCAGTATGGCTGCTACAGTAGTAGATTGATGTCCACTGGGACCTTACCTGCATGCTC
Organism: Protopterus annectens; assembly: GCF_019279795.1. Lineage (NCBI taxonomy): Eukaryota > Metazoa > Chordata > Ceratodontiformes > Protopteridae > Protopterus > Protopterus annectens. The sequence goes on from NC_056729.1 coordinate 125,484,711, forward strand.
CTCGTCTATTGTTTGGGTGCCACCCACTTCCACAATGTGAGTGTCTTGGCTCTGCTGTTATTGTGTGGTGGGTGCCCCAAGGTTGGCAAGGAGATCCTCCACAGGTGTAAGTGGGGCCTGCATAGCAGGACCCCTACCTGTGGCTGTGAGGTCCCTGGCATGGCAGCAGCCCTTTGGTGGGCATGGCGGATGTGGTCAGCCGCATGATGACTGACATGTTCATAAGTCCGTGCGTGCTGACCCATGTCATTTATGCTGTGGACGAGGTCATCCCACAGGGCAGTCCACTCCTGCAGATGGATTTGGCTGCAGCCAAACATCACCCATAGTGCTGGACTATGGTGTCGATGATTGCTGATGTCTCTGTGTCTGAGTATGGTGGCTGTCTGGCACGCTGCATTTCACCTGGCAGACATAAACAGGGAAACACATCACAGGACCTCATGCATTGGTTAACATTATTTACAGAACCTGAATATCAACATTGACTAGCATTAGCCACCACGTATGACCATATTATACCCCTGTCATCTATCAACACAGTATGAGCTTGCATTGCACTCTTGGTCCTGATATGTCATACTTCCCCCCAGTGAGAGCCACTAAATTGCATACTCCTCCATTCATGATTCACTTTTGTGTAGAGGGATGACAGTGAGTATCCTCCATGCAGATGGGATGTCGATGGTGCTCAGGCTTTGTTTGACTACAGTAAGTAATGGGCTGGGAGCATATGCCTGATTTCATGTAGGATGCAGACAGGGATGTTATCAGACATAATTGAGACATAATTTTGTTGCCTTTGAGTAGGCATTATGGACCTGCTCCCTGATGATGATGGGAGGGGTGTGGGTGCTGTGCATATCCACCCATACTGATGGGTGACCAGAGGGGAGATGTTTTCACTTAACCTGTCTGCAGTGGGTTGGCTATAGCTGTAGCATGTGGGTATGTGGTGTGACTGACCATCATTACAGGATGGGCTGGTTTGTTACCTCTGAGATTGAAGACATATGTGACAATGGCCTTGTGATTGGCCTTGGTGGATGTGTCCAATTTGTACTCCTAGTTAGCCTTACAGTGATTCACCTGTGACCTTATATGCTTGTTCAGACAAAGGTGGACTTGCTTCCAAGTTGGTGTCTGCTCTTACTTGGACCTGTACAGCCAATATAGTGACCTATCCTGTGGTTTGTGTATTGCTGTTGTCCACCAAAGGGGATTACTCTACCTTTGTTGAGGCGGTTTTTACGAGTCAGGTATTGCTGAGCTCATACAGCTATGTAGGTGCTCATATAGGTGTTTCTATTAGGCATGGACAAGAGGTCATAACACAGTTGGACACTTCCCCAATTTCAATCTGATACTTATGCTTATTCTAGTACCCATTTCTGTGTCAGGACAATGCAACAACCAGTAGCTGTAAACATTTATGTCTGTTGGATGCACAGAAACTATGATTGCACACATGTACAACGTGTACAGCTTATTTACCTAATGTTTTGTATCTAATTTCTGTTGTTTTGAGGCTTCCAGTTACACCTACACATACATGCATGTGTACAGGTAATACCTGATATACATTTCTGTTCTATGTCAGTATGACACACTGTATTTACACACTTGCTGCTCAGTCATACCTCTCAACCTGTTAGAACAGGACATCTGGATGATGGCACACATAAATGGGGGGAATGCCCCAAAATTAGTGACACCTTACTAATATTGCTGTAACACACAAGTCAGTTGATAGCACAGTAAGCTTTGCATTCACAGAAATACCCTGGAGGATGTCCAACATTCATATGTATGCTATTATGTTCTGATGTCAGTCTATACAGTTTTGCCAATGACTTGCCAGACATAACACAACTCTATGAGGAAATGACTACAAATATAAGGCACACATGTGGTCAGTGTGCAGAACACTGGACAGTTGACTGATATGAGCTCAGTATATGACATGCAGTTCAACACACACTTCTGCGACAGTAGTTTACTATGAACATACGCTGTATAGGTCTCTTAGATTTGTAAGACAAATGTGTATCATAGTTGCCTTCACAAGTAACATATGGATATTTACAACATCTCATTAGCTGGACTAGCATTGTCACAGTCAGTATTGCTCAACAGACACTGCAGTAGTAGTCATATGTGAGCTGTCCTTTCCTGGGGTGACTCAGGGGCCTGAGCTCTGATGTATGTCACTGCAGACAGAGCTAGAAGCTATGGCCATAGGTGCTGTTCAGCAATATATCAGTACAGCAAGTCTTGTTGAAACATTTTTGTTTAACTTCCTATTTCCCATTATTGCATACACCCTACTGCATTCCATTACATGCTTACTTGTTTGACATACCTTTTTTTCCAAGTATTGCTGTATTAATTTTCTCTCTCTGTCTACACATGTAGAGGTATAGACCTGTTTTGCATAGGCAGCAGCTTGCCTTTTGTAGGTAATGCTCATGAGCAGGTGATGGCCTGTGCACCAGTTGGTGTCCCCCACTTGCTAACTGCTTGCAGAACAGCTGTGTTTTTATTCCAATAGCCAATGGCATGCCAACACACTCCTATAATTGAATACTTCATTTGGACATTTCCTCTTTTCCTTGCCTGTGAGGAGGACATCATGTAAATATGTGAACTACAGCATCACAAAGGGTAGGTGGAAATGCCACTTACAACAAGACATGTGGAGACAGCCCAACAAAATGGGGGGGAAGGTTCCAGACTTAGGGACAGAATGTAAGTATTGCTCTTATACAGTTGGAATAATGCTAGATTAACAGGGTTTGTGTGTACGTGCATTTTCTGCATGATTTCAAGTCTGACAGTGTTATGGGGATGACATAACTCTCAATTGTAGGACTATCTGCAGAATGGTCAGAGGTTTGACTCTTACGTTTGGTCTGTTCCTCAAACAGTTTTTGTCCTTGGCAAATCAGTAGGATACTATGGGGATTGCAGTCAGTAAATGCTAACATCCATTTGTGTATCTGACTTCATATCCCCCAGATAAGATATGTTGCAGCACACCCTATTAAACCAGCAACTCTCCCTGTTTATAACAGCAATATTTCAAATATGCCCCTCTTTTTGGGCCTCTGTCTCCCAATTATGTCAGGCATTGTCCATATGTCATGCACTAAGATGTTGATAGGTATGGTATATCATTATTTAGTACCTTCTTTCCTGATATTGCCCCAGTGATGTAGCAGAATCCCAGACATGTTATGAGGAAGAGGCCATATATATGAGGCCAAAGCCTGGACATTCTGTGGGAATCTGTACAGTTGGGAAGTCTGTGTATGTCTGGCCATTGTTAGACTGACAGGATTGTGTAGCAGTGTAGTGTGTAAATGTTAGTTGGGCTGTGTAGGGAGGGGGGTAGATGTGAGTCTCATGGGTCCTTTTCTATCTGACTGTGCATACTGCTCCAGTTTCTGGTGGTCTATCAGCTGTATATGTTTGTAGGGGCAGACTGAGACATGTCCCGTACCACCTCAGGATTCCTAATACACTGTGACTTGGGGCAGTATATGTAGGAGTAGTGTGTGAGTGGCAAACATGATATTTTGTTCACACAGTCATTATACTCGAGTGGTCAGTTGGCTTACTGGTATGTCACAGTGACTGTGGTGCAATTGCTTGTGGGTATGCACTTTCACACCGGTGTCTGTTTTTCACTACTGATACATCCCTGTAGTGCCTGATATATTTGCAAATGCATGTGTAATTCCCCATAGCTTATTTGGAGTAGTGTTGTGTCAGTCTGACTGTAGTTTGGACGGTGCTTGGTGACATGCTTGGCAGCTTAGTATAGTTTCTCTAATGCTATGTTATGATCAGATATTCGTAGGATGTCCAGTTGTCTGGCTCATATCTTTGGTCTGGCCCCCATAACTGTTGTGTATTTCTGACAAATCAGTGGGATGATGTACAGATTGAAGTCACTAACTAATGAAAAGCAATTGAGTCCCCGACTTGTGATAGTTCAGACAATATATTTGAAGAGATGGTGTTAGTGCAACAACTTTCTCAGCTTATCTACTCAAGTATATCAGATATATCCCTATTTTCATGCCTTTGTTCCCCCACTTTGTCAGGCTTGGCCTTGATTCATTGCACTAAAGGGTTCTGAGCATACCTTTCACATGCTCGGATTGTCACAGAATGTCCAGGTTTTTGGCTCATATTTTTGTTCAGTTCCAGAAATTATTTGTATTTGTCTGGTAAATCACTGTGATGACCTGAGGATTTATGTCAATAAATAATGACATACATTTCAGTGTCAGACCTCATATAATTTGGAAAATGTATGCTGCAACAAACCGTTACTCTAGCAACTTTCTAAGTTTATAAGAGAGATATTTAAAATATGTCCTTATTTTTGGCCCATTGTCCACCCATTTTGACAGGCTTTGTCCAGATTTCTTGCACTAAGAGGTTGAGACATATGGTTCTGAGTTATGACTGCACTACATGTGAAATATATATATATATATATATATATATATATATATATATATATATACATATATATATATATATATATATATATATATATATATATATATATTTGATTTTGTCTGTTTGTATATGATATATATATATATATATATATATATATATATATATATATATATATATATATATATATATATATATATATATATTTATATATGTGTGTGTGTATTTACAAGACCTGACTGATTCCACAGAGTTTATTCCCTACTGTTAAATGACTCTACTGCATGATATGCTTGAAAAAGCATCAGAACTTCCTACAGCTCAAATAGAGTAGTGGTACATTGCTCTCACTATAATATGCATGGATCTGGGTTTGAGACTTGCTGGGCAGAAGAAGGACTGATGGGGAAAGAGTGATTAAAGCAGTTGTAAGTGGTTTTGTGTGGTTTTGATCGAAGCTAAGTGATGCTAAGAGACAGCTTCACTCAGCACTGCTTACTCCCAATTACACCCACACTAATTTCAATTAAAGAAAAGAAAAAAGGGTGATAAGAAAGTGGTGAATTGGAGGCAAGCAGGGAATAAAACATTAGGAAAAGGAGCTAGGGATGTGCAGCATGGGTGTAGGAAAGGACCATATCTCTACATTTCTTCTGCAGCAACAGCTGTGAATAACGTGTAAAATTTGAAATTTACAGCCTCACACCCCACAGGGATGGGTGTTGGCAAAAGAAATTTGTAGAATCATTTGTGGATAGAGTGATTAATTTCACTGTTCATGGGGGTGAAATGTAGAGTTATGTGTGGGGCAATGATTTTTTTGTGGGACAGATGCCCTTTTTTTAAAGTAAGAGTGGAATGTTGGGGAAGGGCTGTAGGTATGTTTAGGGAGGTAGGTTGGGTAGGATAGGTAGCATTTACAGACTGACAAGACACAGACAGGGGTGATATATGACACATGAGGGGGGTAAACACCTTGAAAGGGGAGGGTGGTTGGGAATCAGAGGTCCATGAGCCCCCACATGGATACACTGGGACTGAGGTTCCCACTCATGGGCAGTCACCACTGCACCTTTATGGCCCCAAAAGTGGCTGTGCTGGGGGCTGGACAAGAGGGGCAGCCTGCCTCTCGAGGTGTGCCAGGTGGCCCTCCATCAGGTGCAGCTGCCCACCAAACTCAGAGCAGATGATGCTGCACACCATACCCTGGAACATTCTGTGGGTGACTGCCTCCTCTCTGCACCCGTGCCCTGGGGGAGACAGACCCCATTCCCTGAGGCAGTTCCACCCAAAGATGGTGTAGGACCAGCAGAGGAGGATGTTCCAGGTTGGGTCCCAGACATGCTGGGGTCTGGTGCCTTTGCCAGTTGGGGTGAGACAGGCAGATCCTCCTGGATCTGCCTTCCCAAACGTGCTCTGATGTTGTGGTTTTCCCAGATATATCAGTTAGTCATAAGCAACACATTTCAAAATTAGTTATAACAGTATACATGGGTGTTCTAATTAACCCAAACCAACAGATTTGAGAGAGTTGCATAGCAAACAGAGCACAGGCATAACTGGAACAACAGTAAGCATTTTAACAGCATGCAAATTACAGTGATGGCAACAGGCCACCAGTAACTGTATTTAAACAAGGTATGTTAATATGCAACCAAAGAAATATATGAACAATAATATAACACATGTCCCAACAATAGGTTGTGAGAACAACATACCTGTAGCATATGAATGATAATTATTGATGCAGATGATGGGTGGGTGGAGAGAAAAAAGTCCATTAGCAACTGTATCAGCTTCTGTTTTTCACAACAGTACTTCTCAATACTCTACAGATCTGCTCTCACTTTACATATACCTATGGTCCATAGCTTCTGTGGCACCTACATACCTGCTAGACTGTCAACCTGTAATGGTATGGGGCACACTCGGTGAACTGTGGCTTCTTTACTTGAGGGGTCATGTGCATATCGGGGTTACATACTTGACAAAGAAGGGATACCCTGCAATTATGTTGCATGAGTCTGCTACTAGCATAGTTCACCTGGATTCCTATCTGTGTCTAAGGCGATTGACAGCAGTGACCACTAGCTGTGACAGCATGACACTTGAGAGGCATGTATCAGGTAGAGGGCATGGTGTATGTACCTATCCTGCTGTCATTTGCAGGCATGAGTTTGGACAGTGGGACAGTTGTACATGGTGTATTGTTATACCCTTCCAACAACTACTACAAACATTTCATTACCTGTAAGACCTTTGGAGAACATATCTATTACCACTATCTGACTGTTTCTATAAATATTCAAGATTTTTTGAATGTATATATGCACAAACCTCGGTACTAGTCCCTGGATTTGAACCATGTCTGGGTGTGCTAACATGAAATACAAGGCTGTTTCTCATCACACTGAGCTACTAGGAAACTGCTGTCTTTTGTTTGACAGTTTTCTGCCTAATACTCTGTGGGTTAGACAGTCTGACCTTGCAATTCTGGGATTCATGCATGACAGATAGTTAGTGTACTGTGTAGTAATCTTTTGAAATTATACAATCTGGAAAGCAAAGGTTAACAGAAGGCACTGTAGCAGGGGACACACTATAATACATTTAACATTAGTATTCAGAGTTCAGATCTTAGTGCATAACATACTTCATATTTCATGTATATCTTGATTTACAGTTCCATAATCCACTGTTTTGCATGCTAACTGGTTCTCAGAACAACCTCTGTTAATTCACGCTGTCAAAGCCATATTTTCTCTGCAAAACCTGCACACATTCTAATTCTACAACAACATACCAGAATAAACACAACAGTTGGTGGTTTAGGTTTTTATTGCACTTATATAACACAGTGGTCTACTACTGCGTATGATGTAGATCACTATTGGTCTGGCAAATTTTTCTTTAATCATTAGACACAGAACACAGTAAACAATTTAATCCTTCTTATTTATTTCACTATATACTGCAAGGTAGATCTGTACTCATCAGCCTGTCAGTGCAGCCTTGTCAGTCTGTCCACATAGGCCTCAACATTGCTAACCCTGTCTGCTGCAACTGTAGGGGGAGAAAACAAACATTATGCATACCCATCTATCACATACTCAGGCTAGAATTTGGTACAGCTATATCTGGGATACTTACAAACTGCTGGAGTATGGTTGCCCCGAGAGTCTTGGAATCATTGGGCCAAGAGCACTCCCTTCCTATGTGTTAGGTCAGCATAGTGATGCTGTACCTGCTCACCAGTTCGGGGGATGCCAGTGTCACTGGTGAGATCACATGCCAGATGGTCCCAGGCCTCTGCTTTATACTGTGAGCCCTGGTATTGGCCCTGCAGCAGTCTGTCATCATGGTTTGCTACAAGGAGCCAGTCATGACTCTGGACTCCAAAATGCCCTAGCATTGCACCAGAAACTGCTAGCTTTCAGCAACACCTGACAAAGTTCTTACTCAGAGCAAGTTACAACAGATTGTGGCTCTATTCTCACCTGTGCTGTTTAAATAAGGCTATATTCACATTTTGAAAAAGCTAAGCTCAGCTAAGCAGTGCGCAAATCCGTTAAGCTGGGTTGAACAGTGCTTAAAGGGGTAATTGCTAAACATTGCTTAACAGTGCACAAATCTGCTTAGCTGAGCTGACTGCTGCTTAGCATTTACATGTAAGCACTGTGTAAACTAGCTAAGCACTGCTAACCATTGCTCACTTTATATTTTTAGAAAATATCAGACTTCTTCTTCTTCTTTCGGCTTTTCCCAGTTAGGGGTCACCACAGCAGATCACCTGTCCATTCATGATTGGCAGTGGAGTTTTATGGTGTTGAGTTGCCAGCTTAGTGCCCAACCTTCCACGGAAGGCAGACATACACACACACACACACACACTCTCATCCCTAGGGCCAATTTAAGAGTGTCCAATCCACTAATAGCATGTCTTTGGGATGTGGGAGGAAAATGGAGCACCCGGAGGAAACCCACGTGACCACAGGGAGGACATGCAGAGTCCACACAGGAGGCACCCCAGCCAAGGATCGAACCAGAGAACCTCTTATCGTGAGGCGGCAATGCTAACCTCTGCACCACCATGGCCACCCATTTTAGAAAATATCAGACTAATGACCTAAATCAGTGGTTCCGAAGCTTTGCAAGCTAGAGGACCCCTTTTATAAAGGAAAACATTTTGATGGACCTCTATCGATGGTGGTACACTTACATTACATTTGGATCAACCCCCAAACCTCCCAATCAGCCCCCACCACCACCACACAGCCATTTCAGTGTCCTGTTACTTGGCTAATTCTCCCCAGTTGCCATAAACACCGTTCAAAATTCTCAGTGTGCATACTGTTTTCTGGTTTACTTCTACAATGATTACAGATGTTTGGAGTTAATTTAAAACTTGTATTTCAAATTTTATAGCACAAACACTGAAGGACATTTGCTAAAGCTAAACAGACATTTGCTAAATCTAAACAAAGCAATATAGTCTCAAAGAAAACAGACTTAACATTACAACTTCTCTGCCTTTGAAACTCACATTCACTGAAACAGCATTGAAACCCACATTCAAAGAAAATGCATCTGGCCAGTGGCGGATTAAGTTTACCTTTGGGCTGTTTTCAAAGCATAGGTCCCTTGCGAACATTTTTAGGAGCATGCAAAAGTTCTTTGATTCAACTTCCTGACTGTATAATTAAATTTTAATACACAATAATTAAATTATATCCATTGTATAATACAGTACCACTTGGTAGTAAGTGTTTTAAATGTATAGTTTTGCACATTTTTCCAGTAAGCAGTGAAAAACATATGAACCAATAATGACAAACCTCCCCAAATGAGAACATTTTGACCATAAAGGGCCACTCAAACTTCTGTCATTACAATCTGCCAATATCAGTCAATATGCACAATCTCTGCAGAAGTAAGTCATCTAAAATATTCCACCTTAAAGAGATCTGCAACTAATGAAAATGTTGCTAGCAAACAACTTTATTTCAGTGTTTCATCTACAAATTCAGTGCCTGCTGCCCTTGAAGAATAAATTGCCTACTTAAAAAATGGTAAGCTGGTAATATTGCATGGATGGCAAACTGAAAACAGGTTCATAGTTACTAGGCATCTCATCTAAAACAGGACATATTCAGGACTTTAGTACCCACCCCTAAAAATGCAAAACAGTATCACAGCTTTAAAAGGCTGCACCACGGTTAGTGGTACTATTTGCTAACTAGCTAAACAAATCAGTTGCACATTGTAAACAGACTTAGCATTAGCAGCAGTAAACTTCTCTTCCCTTGAAGCTCACAATTCCTTGAAAATGCACTTGAAACTAAATTTCTTGAAAAATGCACCTGCCATAATGGGGGGGGGGGGGCAGAGAGCCAAAACGTAGAACACATTTTAATATTTGGTCTTGTAAACTTAGAAAGTTAATCGAACAAGTTTTGCATTACTACAAATTTTCTGAAGGCTGTGAAGTCTGATGCTCAAATGTCTGCCATTATTTTCTGACTTCAGTCATCAATGATTTCCCAGGGATTTTCCAGAAAAACACAATTTTATTAGAAACAGACTGAAAATGTGAGGCAAAAATATGGACATTCTGCAGAAACCTGGACAGCTGAAGGGTATGCTGCCTACCTCTTACACACACCTCTTTGCCTCTTATACACACACACAATACCTCTCAACTTCTTCAGTGCAAGAAATATGGACAAACCCTGTCATAATGTGGGGAACAAAGGGCCAAAGCTGAGGATATATTTTAAATATTGCTCTTATAAACTTAGAAAGTTGATCGAACAACAAGTTTTGAATTAATACGAATTTTCTGAAATGTATGAAATCTAAAGCTCAAAGATATGCCCTTATTTTCTTCAGTCCTCAATGATTTGCCAGAGAAACCCCATTTTATGCGAAACAGACCAAATACGACAAAGATATGGCACACACTCAAATATCTGGTCAACTGACAGCTGCACTCAGGCACTACTTCTTATTAAAGCCTTGATAAAAAAAAATCAACAAGATCATCTGGATTGATCATCATATTTGCTGGCAAAAGGGAGAGGGCAGACCCATACTCATACAGCAACCAAAATAAATACAGGACCTGTCATACTTGGAGGGAACAGAACAGTTGTTTAAATTTCCATCCAAGTTCTAACTGCTGGCAGAAAACACAGGGCAAGTGAGCAGCTGCTCAGCGTCAGCTACAAACATGAAAGTCTTTCCTTCTTCTCCTCTGAAAGCTAAGGGCAAACAGCTGCTTAGCCACTGCTCGGCTGCAAACAGGCAAGTTTCTTTCTTGTTTTTTTTTTTTTTTTTAAATAAATTGTGGATGAGCTGCTCAACTGTTCTTTCTCCATTTACAGGGTCAATTATGGATGATGCCCGAAAGCCAGTTGGGTGCAAGTGAGCTCGCGGATCCCTTGAGTTTATTGTACAGACTCCCAGGTGTCCGCAGACCTCAATTTCAGAAACACTGACCTAATTAATCATTGCTGACATATTAGTAAATGTATATGATTTACTTTACATGACGTCCTTCTATGTGCTTTCATTACATTACCGTGGGGTGTGACTATACTGAATGGGGCACTTGTGTATATATGGGGGATTCCACATGTTAAATACACTCACACTTCCATTTTAGACCAGCAACACTACCCTGGTTGACAAATATCAATTACTGCATAATTTAAAATAAATATAATAATTTTAACACTGCTTTCCCATGTAAAAGCAAAGTGAGTGTCTTCATACTCAAACCATGAATGCCTGCACACAAAGCCAGGCCTCTAACCACTATGCTATCTCAGCTTTAGGATTTTAGCTGTATATTTTTATTTCAAACCTATGGGATGTTTAAACAATGCTGAGCAGGGGTCATAACATGTACAACTGCTCAGCTATGCTTAAACATACCTTGCAATGGAAAAAAATATATTAATAAACCACCTTTATTTACATGTATCTGTACTCCTTATCAGTCACAGTAAAGAAAACTGTAAGGGGATACATAGAGATAGATTTTAATTATTGATCTTACAAACTTAGAAAGTGTGACTGTGGTTTTCTAGCAAATCATTGGCAAATCACTTGGGGTTTAAGTAAAAACATAATGACAGACATTTGTGTTTCAGACTTCATATCCATCCATGCTTATGCAAACCTTTTATTCTATCAACTTTCCAAGTTTCTAAGTGCAATATTTAGAAAGTGTCCCTATTTTTGTGATTTTGTCCCTCATTATTTATGGATTTGTACAGGCTTCTTGCTCTAGGAGTTTGACAGGTATGTGAGGCATTCTGTGGAAACTTGTACAGTTGAGGGGAATGGCCATATGGCTCTTTCACAATGCAGATGGTGTGTGACAGTACCTGTCACACACGCCCTGAATTACTTCCTATTGGAATTACTTGCAAAGTGCTGTATGGCACTTTGACAATGCAAGGTGTGTGTGACAGTACCTGTCACACACCCCCCTGCATTGCTTCCTATTGGAATTGTTGCTTTCAATGTCCACAGACACTGAAAACACTTGCAAAGTGACATAAGGCACTTTGACAATGCAGGGGGTATGTGACAGTACCTGTCACACATCCCCTGCATTGCGTCCTATTGGAATTGTTGCTTTCAGTTTCTGCAGATACTGAAAGCACTTGCAAAGTGCTGTATGGCATTTTGACAATGCAGGGGGTGTCCCACACCTCCTGCATTGATTTCTTGCTCTCTTATCTATTTCAGTGTCCACGGACACTGTTTTACTAATTTTATTTGATTTCACAGTCCACAGACACTGAAATGCATTTAAAAACTGTGGTACGGCACTTTCTGAGTACAGGGGACATGTTAGATGTGCGTGCACTACTTAAACACACCCACTGCACTCGGTAGTGTTCCTGTCTATTTAGCTTTAGCAGCAGCATGCCTTCATGAATATGCAAGATGCACTGCTGTTAAAGCTAAGGGGAAATGGACATGGCTCACTCTGTGCAGGAATAGCACTGTTCCTGCACGGAGTTTATTGAATCCCAGGGAATGTGTACCTTCACTATGCTAGAACCGGGTTTCTTTAATTAGACAAATACTGATGTATTCAAAGGTAAGAAAAGCCACATGTTCAATAATATCTAGACTAGAATTTGTTGTATAAAATCTGCCAAAAATGGCACTATGGGTGCCACAACAGCTTCAGCCTGATCACCATAGAATAAACTCATTAACTAGTAAATTATTGAAGCCAGTTACTTTATTCCTGAATTTGAGCATCTTTCTTGTTAAGGTAACATTTCTTTTAAAAGTAAAGTAAAGTACATCACTAACATGTTTCACTACCTCAGGACTTCCTAGGTATATTTCCAGTCGCCACATAAACTTCTGTTTATTTTGCCACTCTACTGAAAATTCCAGGACCAAATACGTATTAGGCATCACTTAAGTCTCTTTCTAACATTTTTTATCCATGTCTTTGTATAGGCATATGCTGTGTTTGCTTTTTTGTTTGTTTTGCTTTTTCATCCTTGAAACTACAGTCTACAACAGTCAAGTTATGTTCTGTATCTAAAACATTTCTTTTAATGTATATATTATTTTTGCAACAGTGATAGGGTTGTACATTTTGCCACTTGTGACACATGAAGCATACTATGTAGTAAAACACAAGAATTGTCACTGAGAATATATGAGAATATGCTTGCCATTAGTGGTATATCTTGCCACTTATGATGCATGTGAAGCATACTATGTAGTAAAAAACAAAGAAAATTGTTACAGAACATATATGAGAATGAGTTAGCCATCAGCAGTATATCTTGCCATTTTGAAATGTGTGAGGCATACTATGTAGTAAAACAGTGAACATGATCATAGAGAATATATAAGAATGTACTAGTCATCAGTGGTATTTCTTGGCAGTTGTGACATGAGGAGCACACTATGTAGGTAAAACATAAAAAAAATTGTTACAGAGAATATATGAGAATATACAAGCCATCAGAATTATATAAAATTCTACTATTCATATTTTCAAAAGTATGCCAATTTTAAGATTTTTTCTTTTATTTTTGTATGAGATTAAATGGAATGTGTAATGTTTCAGGCAATTGTAAAGAACTTGCTGGAAATCAATGAATTGTCCTGGCAGTTTTGATTAGGGGCTAACCTGTTTACTGACCTCAGAGCCACTATAAATATTATATGCATTTTAAAAACGAAAGCAGCAAATCTGTGAGAACTTAGATATATTTTGTTATTTGTAGAACATGTGACTTTATTTTATATTTTCTTTTTGTCCCGGTCCCCTTCAATAAATGCATCACAATGAATGACATTTGATTACCTTTATTAAACTTTCATAAACATAACTTTGTTATCCAATATTTATTAATTACAAATGACAACACAATATAGCTGATTGAATTCCAGCATCCACATCCATGTAATGTTAACCAGGACAGGGTGACTTTGATCATCCTGACCCAGTAAGCAGCGTCTATACCTCCAACTCACTTAATTATGAAGCAGTATCCGACTACACACTTCATTTACAATTTATTGAATTGAATCTCCCACTTATTTTACTTATGAAGCAGCGTCCCATTACTCACTTCCTTTATCACTTATCGAATTGGCATCCAACCAAATAAGCAGTGTCCTTACCCCCCGCTTGCTTATTTATCTAGCCACCTTCAACACTCACTTCCTTTCCCAATTCATTGGAATGACCATCCAAAACCTGAGATGGAACAGAAGAGGGCACACCTGTCCTTTTCCTCTGCTCTACCTGATCTGACAATTAACCACAATCCCCACTATTCCAGTAAAAAGAGAGAGTGAGGGTGGGTAGCAAGTTCACTCCAAAATGTGATTCCTTACCCAGTTTCACATGCATACATCCCTTAAACCCCTCCCTGACCATACCTCATTTCCTCCCAATCATCCTTCCCTACTTAACCCTTACCTCACATGCATACAACCCTTAAACCCCTCCCTGACCATACCTCATTTCCTCCCAATCATCCTTCCCTACTTAAGCCTTACCTCCCCCCACTCTCTTTACTCCTACTAATATATTTAACCAACCCCACTCTGAAGATGTCCCAGGACAAATTGGTTTGTTACCAAACCTCATTTGTCTCAGTCCCCTTCAATAAACACATCACACTGAATGACATTTGATGACCTTTATTAAACTTTCATAAACATAACTTTGTTATCCAATATTTATTAATTACAAATGACAACACAATATAGCTGATTGAATTCCAACATCCACATCCATGTAATGTTAACCAGGACAGTGTGACTTTGATCATCCTGACCCAGTAAGCAGCGTCTATACCTCCAACTCACTTACTTATGAAGCAGCATCCGATTACTCACTTCCTTTATCACTTATTGAATAGGCATCCAACCAAATAAGCAGTGTCCTTACCCCCTGCTTGCTTATTTATATAGCCATCTTCAGTACTCACTTACTTTCCCAGTTCATTGGAATGACCATCCAAAACCAGAGGGGGAACAGAAGAGGGAACACCTGTCCCTCTTCTCCACCCACCAGCCTAACAAGGCTGTCCCCCTCTCTCCAATAAACTTTCAGCAACGTAACCACCATTAATTGGATCTATATTATATATTCAAACTTTCTAAACTTCGAATCCTATTTGTTCGACAACATATGATTGAAGTTTAAAAGTTCGAATATATAATTAAAAAAAAAAAGTTACCTTAACGGTGCAGGCAGGGGGGCTGCAACCCCCACCCCCCGCTACTTAAATATATCAACTCTGAGATCGCACTTCAGTGCAGAAAAAGGAAATTATCCCATTCTGCACCAAACGGCGCTGTTACGTTTAACCTTCGAATTCTTGAAATGTCGATCATATGGTGTCGACCATATGACATTCGACATTTCAAGCGTTCGGAGTTCTAATAGGAACCCCATTAATTCAGTAGCCCAAACATCATTAGGTGTACCCTATCCCCACTAACTCTAATGGATCCGTATCCTCACCTCCTAAAGTCCTATCACATAACAAAATAGCCATTTACCCAAAACAACCAAAAACAAACCACTGATCCCTTTCTTCATGTGAGTGTAACAAACCATAAATTCATAATCCATTATAACCACTGCACATAAACTAAATAATCCATATCGCACTGCCAACAGAAGCATCAAGCATTTAAAAAACATTACCATCCAACTGTACAACCAATCCTTAAGCCCCACGGCCAATAAAACTACGTAGACACAACTGCCTACCTTCATGCCCCTTACAACCCCATTTTACCACCCAAATGAATGTAACAACCAGATGAAATCCCTTTAAAGTCAGTGCAGTAACAATCCTAACATCAACTGTCCATTATAACATAACATGCATTAAGTGATCATCAAGGTATTAAGCAACTAACCCATAACAGCAGCCTTGTATAGTTTTTACTTTTTTTTTTAATCATAGCAATACCTACCAAATGAACCACCAAAGTTCCAAGAAACCCAATGTCGCCCAAAGCTAAGCCATGGCAAAGGGATGCCATCACACCGAACTGCAACCCCTCTATCCACCCAACAGATACAGTAACTTGATTTTCCTTTCTTCTTGGATCAATCGCCTAGTATTCCTACCAGTGTACCCACTATTCTTATAAAGCAAGAAAAGATTCATGATCCCAAACCACCCAACTACTAATTTCAAAATATCCCTGAAAAGGCAATCACACAACCTATAGGCCACTGACCCTCCATTTATCAAACTCCAACTTTTACACCCAACTTACTTTGACAATAGTAATGTCTTAGTTTTCACACTGTGAAACCTACCCTTACCCCTCCAGCATGTCAAACACTATACAAGGATTAGCAATTAACATAACCCTAACACCCATACAACTGAACTAGTAGCTGGCACTCCTCCTTGACCCACTGAAATATCCCACCTTTTTGACAAGCCTGATCCATATCCATCAGCAATGCATCCTACCAATCTGCTACCCTCTGGCAGCTACAATACCATGTGCCCCAGATAGTAACAACCCTCCCATATACATTACTTATAAAGCTGCCCCAGGCTCCTGCCACCTCATATAATCTTCTAAACTAACCTGAAAAGCCACAGCTAACAACACCAGTGACCCATATCACTGCCATAATATTCAAGTGAAATGGGACCCTACTTCTAAAAGTCATACATATACCAACCACCTCCTAGCAGCCCCAAACTGCAAGTCATCTGATGCAGTGACTACACACTATAAAGACCTTAACTTGGTATGTAATATTAGACAACCTGCTTAAAGGACATATTGTCATTCAACAGATCCCACACCATAGAATCCCTCCTATGTCAACCAAACACCTCATGGGCCCTCTTCTAACAGTCTGAAAACTGAATGCAAGTACGTTACTTGTAACTAACTCCACCTTGACCAACTGACTGCCTTACTACATTCTCAAGCCAGGAAAAATAACTAAATCATCCCACTGATCTCCTTCCCTTAGGCAACTAGAATCCCCCCTATGTCCTGCAACACAAGTTTAATCAGTCTGACAATACCCTACCATAAGCCTCCCTTATAACAGATACCCCAAACTCTCTCAGCAAGCCTAACAATGCCTAGCTTCAACCTTCTAACTGCTGCACCACCAAACACAATTTGAAAACTGCATAGGTAACCGGAAAATCACCCCAAAGGACCCCCCCCCATGTCCTCCTTAAACAAAAGGAACAGTTCCTGCATATGGAAGCAAGGGTAGTCATTTCCTGTGGTCCCATGATTTTTGCGACTTCATCCCACTTATAGAAACCCCAGACTCTCCCTAACAATCCCCAACCCTACTTTATCCTGCCCCAATATGTCTCCTCTTTCCTTGACCCCCCACTACCCTGAACTGCACACAACACTGATGTGCCTTAATAAGCTTTAAATGAAAGTAGATTACCTGTAACTTCGTGTACACCACTGTAGCCACTGGAACTTCCACTCTAGCCAGTTCCATTACATTTGAACTGCCCTTACGTTGCTCCCTTTGCACTCCTCATGTGTGACCTCGCTGCACACCCATCTAGCAACCGAGACATCCACTGCAATGACCTGCTTCCACCCTCTGCAACCTCACAGTGTAGCACTGTGGCAGCTGAAATGCCCATCACTGCACCATCATCTGATGATACCACCTCCTTTGGATCACTAAGCGATACAAGATCTGTGTTGACACCTTCTATGATTTCATTGCATAGCACTCCACAAGCTGAAACCCCATGGAAATACCATCTGCAAAGATAAAGAAGTGTAAATCATCTGAAAAACATAAGCATTTAACAACAACCTGCCCACCCTCAGACCATCTTAAGCACTGGTCTTACAAACTTAGGTTAATAAAATTACATATTGACATTACATTTTCTGAAGTGTATGAAGTCTGACCTTCAGATGTTTGTCGTTTCTGACTTCAGCCCTCCGAGTATGAGTCAAACTATGCCACAGCTCACACCAAACCACATACTAAAGACAAGACAAATGTAAATCCACTGAAACAAACACTTCAGTATTGTATTACTACTGCCAAAAACCCTTCATCAACACCAATATGGCAAGATCTTACCTACCTCAAGACAGGGACCCTGTAAAGAATTACCTGCTAATGCTTGCCTGCCTCCGAACCTCTTTGAGCTATAAAGGGAGAAAAGCATGAAGTGTTCCACCTAAATTACCAAATAAATACTTCCATCCCACCCCTTCAGGGCAGCAGACAGGTTCGATAGCTATAACTAGCAATAAGCTTAAGACAAACTTGTACTGCTCTTCTAAACTTGACAAGCAGATAAGAGAGCATCAAAAGCAGATTAAAATGTGGCTGATCTTACCAAAATCTGGACAGCTTCGAAGTATGCCCCAACATAATACAGGTTTTTGCACCCCCCCATACCTATTAGGTTCCTACCACCTTGATGAGAATGGACCGATTACTAAATGAAAATGTTTAAATGTTCATGGAATTAGTATTGTTTCCCTCTGTGATGTTATCTAGCAATATCCAATAATGGCTCCTTTACCAGTTCCTTTACAGTTACTCATATCGGGAACATATCCAAATATGGTTGTAAATTCTTTGCAGTAGACCCCTTGCTCCTACCATTACTGTAACTGCCTGGGTAACTTTCTTCAAAAACAGCCAGAAGGAATAGACAAAATTAAGTCAAAAGTTGGACCTTCGGTGGAAATTTGGTCAGTCGATAATTATGACAGCTTCCTGTAATTTAAAAGAAAGTGACCAAATCTTGACAGAAAGTAGACTGCTCAGAGATCTATACAGTCAAGAGGTATGCCACTCATACCCTTCGCACCCTCTCCACAACAACACAAGAAACCCATACACAACCTTGCAAAATGGGGGGGGGGGGTCAACGTCCGAAACCTCAGGACACATTTAACATTATACCCACTTAGAAAGCAATAACTCAAGAAGAAGGCACCCCTGACAGTGAATATCCCTGCACCAATCATGGTCTAACACTGAAAAGACTACCATTTCCATCCCATCCATACATGTGAACTTATGCATTCCACAACTTTTAACAGTTAACCAGTAAATTTACCTTGCTGGTCAAGAGACAACCCGTGAAACATGCAAAGCATCCACCCTTCTCCCCCCAATCATAACCGAGGCAAGGACAACTGAACACACCACCATCAAAAACCAGGCACCTGGACCCTGAGCCAGTGGAGCATACCATCCCGAACCCATTCTTGCAATTCCCCACAGATGAAATTGCTGACCAACTGTTTTTTTTTTTTTTTTTATTTCGATATATAGCTACAATTTACCGGCTCAACTGCCCAGTAATGTCAGCTCATAGATAAATGCTAAATGTCCAACCGACCACTCTGAATGAACTGGCCTACATTTTGCAGAGCATGTACTTGAACTGATACCATGGGCATGCCTTCGCTGAAGGTTGGGTGTCGAGCTGGCAACTCGGCACCATAAAAATCTACTGCCAATCATTAGCAGACCGGAGTTCCACTGTGGCGACCCCTAACCGGGAAAAGCCGAAAGACAAACAACAACATACTTGAACTGATACCAAGCAATGCATACTCAACAATTCTCATGAGAAGTTCACTAAGATAGTAGGCAACAATATAATAATCACTCATTGCAGTGGACACTCCGACCTACCTGAGCCCTTCTTCTTAACTCTCCTTTTAGCAAAAATGCTACACCTCTAATTATGGCAAAACATTACCCTTCAAAATGAAATGCAGCAGCATGCCATGGAGACGTTCATCCTACAGAGCTAATAAGAGTGTTTCCCATCCGGTTTTTAGTTAACACAAAACCAACTTACATGTTTCAATGACTAACTCTAGTTCTTTCCCACTATCACTCAGCATTGGTCTCAACTTTCCATCTCCAAATTTAGAACTCTGCCTCTTATAGTATGTCCAATTGGGCAAACTGTGTAACACTAAGTGCTTACCAACAATTAACCAGCAGGCTTATGGAATAGTTAACACCTAGAAAGCTTCCCTGAATGTATGAGAGACCCTTTTAACATGGAACTACAAGGAATGCAAACTTGTTTGAAGACTCTGATTAAGGAATGTTCCTCAAAAAACACGCAAGAAAAAACAGACATATGACACAGCACAATCACACCACCAACTGCTCATAAACATAAAATTACAGAGGCAAACAAGCCTTATGCTTTGCACCTTGTGAACCTGCAGAAAGGCCTCCGTTTCCTCACCATCATGCATGGCAAAACCATCAACTAATTCCCTCAGAGGCCGCAAAAACAATTATCAGTACATGCGCTGACTACCACGTTACCTCAGGCAAGCCTCACACTCTGAGCCTAAAGCCTGCGAAAAGAAATTTGGGGTTCTCTCAACTTCCTTGACTGCTGACATTCCATAGAGCGCCCTCACCACCAACGAATGCCAATGCCAACCTCCCGACCTCTGATAAGTAAGATGCACAGGTAAACAGATTTACAAATCACAAAAGAAAATAATTTACTGCATAGCTAAAAGATTAAATTAGAAACACGGACCAGCTAAGCATCTGCCTGGCTCCCATTGACAGACTACAGAGCCTAGCCGCAAAGCTACCAGAACCCAAATCCAACTGCAGACTGCACCCTGCACATATGCTGCCACAAGTTTACAGCAGGACTGACTCCCCCCCCCCCCACTTAATTCAATTCAAACCTATAGCCCAGGATTTCATATTTTATTTTTTCTCTCCCCCAAGAACAGCTGACAAAGTGACTACCCCAACCACCTATCTTCTCCAGAACATGGTGACCACCTGCCCAAAACACCTGGGATCAAAGCTACAGATCTCTAACCCCCCTGGCCTGAGAATTCAGTCCCTAAAGAGAGAGAGAGAGAGAGAGAATAAATAAATAATACATACCACAGACCTTCTGCCACCAACCAATACCCTGAGGCCTATCTTTCCTCCTCTTATACCTACAGGTCATTATGGGCGAACCCTGCCTTAGCAAGTTCAGGCCAAAATGTGATTCCTTACCCAGTTTCACTTGCATACATCCCTTAAGCCCCTTCCTGACCATACCTTATTTCCTCCCAATCACCTTTCCCTAATTAACCCTTACCTCCCACTCTCTTTACTCCTACTAAAATATTTAACTAACCCCACTCTGAAGCTGTCCCAGGACAATTTGGTTTGTTACCAAACCTCATTTAATTATTTTGTAGTGAGAGTTATTTCAAAGAAGACTTTTGATTAAACAGAGGCAAAATAACAAAACTAATTTACAGTCTGCGATTCCTTATTTGGAGCATCTTTGCTTGTGTGAAAATCACATTACATGTATCTCATAGTCACAGAATTTATAGCCTTAAAAACAAAATGCACACTGTCTGACATAGATTAAGCAATTGCACACCAGCTTGTGTCTAAAAGCAGCCTCCTTTATTTGTTCTAGCATATTTTAGTTGTGAACAAGAAGTTACTTTTAAGCAGTGATTAATGACAATATGATAGCAGAGGAAGTTGCCCTGGTAAGCCTGGGCAAGAAGAAGGTAAAGATAGATGGAGAGAGATGGGTACAAGTGAAGTGTAAGAGTCAACCAAGTGGGAAGCAAGAGGAGGTTAAGAGAAGCCTACTGCAGGTCTAGGGTTGGGTTTATGTTTAAAGCCAGTCTGTGGTATGGATGAAAAATGTGTCAGCTGGGAGGCAGTTCTTCTTGAAGGATATAGATATAAAAGTGGAAACGTTACATTGCAAGCAGAGCTTTAAGTAAATTTCTGCTCAACAGAAAGAGGTATTATTCTATTAGTAGTAACCTTGTTTAAGCTTATGGTATTGAGGAAAGAAAGTATTTGCCTTATACATGGGAGGTTATGTAATGTTAAAATGATTGGTGTTCATTATTCAGTTTGGCTTTTAACAAGTTAGTAGTAAAAACAATAGGATATGAAATATGGCATGACAGCAGAAAAGGTCACAGAAGCTAATATGAAATTATGAGGCCTACATAGAGAGGAATTTGTACCTATAATTCTTCACCAAAAGTTTATAGCAAAATCTTTAAGAGAAATACACATTTTAAAAGAAAGCACTACAGTGAAGTAAAGTGTGCTGTACTGCATGCATAACGATCAGATTCAGAACATATTATAAACATGGTCCAATGATTGTATTGCAGTACTTTAGCAGAATTAAATTTCTAAAATAGGTACAATTCTAATAATCAAATGTTAAATAAAATTTAAGAAAAACAGGTAAGCTAATTACATATAAACAATATATATAAATATATATATATATATATATATATATATATATATATATATATATATATATATACACACACACACACACACACACGTATATATATATATATATATATATATATATATATATATATATAGACACACACAGAGAGGTGAAACAATTACTTTTAAAGAACTAATTTAAATAATAATACACTAGTAATAACTTAATAATAAGTATAAAATTTGCACATTTCAAACTTACTTCTAAAATCTAAGCACTCAGAATTAAAAAAAATAGTTCAGCACTTCAAATAACATTTGCTCATGAAATAAATTATGAAGTACATAATTTGCTTCAATATTCAGAAAAGAGTGCTTTTTTGAGCTGATGGCCATTTGATGTTACATGGAATGAGAACAGTTCTCGGTTGCAAAATTTGATTGAATTATTTGGTAAGAAGAGGATCTTTAGCAGACAAGCAGTTGTTTAATATGGTCAGGAAGCTTTAAATGACCTGTGATGTAAGTCTGACAGCTTGCTTTGCAGCCAGTCAATCTCTATCTTTTTCTTTAACTTCTTGAGGCGGCGTGCAGTTCTTGATTTAATACTATAGACGTGGAAGAAAGAGCAAAGGACAGCATTTCCACTGTGCTAGAGGCAAATGAGTAACAGCATTAACTATACAGTTTAAAATGGATACAAGTACAACACAGTGTACTTATGGTCTACAATTGGCCTTCAAGTTCAAGTCACCTAACAGGAAATATCAAATTCTGTTTAATTGCTAATTAATGGTGTATGTTGTATTAAAACAAATTGGGGTCTTGTCTCACAGGCAAATAGGATAAATTCTTGTGACTTTGTAAACACCAATAGATGACTTTATGACTATTTAATATATGTGAGTGTATGCAATCAGTGCATTTATAGATTATGAGTAGTCAGAGGGATCTCGAGAAGGTATGAAACATTTTAAACAATGATTGAAAGCCAAAGACTGCAGCAATCAGGGTTTAGAAAACAAAAAAAGTATAATGTAAACTTGTCCCAGTTGTTTGTAAGGTCCTATTAATGTCAGAGGTTAAGAAACAAAAATGGAAAAAATAGCACAAGCACAGAGCAACTAAATAATAAAAGAGCAGAATCCGAATGTGAGAAGAAATAGATTAATTAATTTATTTATGTATGTTTATAAGCTAGGTTACCAGACACATGCACCCTTTCTTAGCAACAATCTTGATAAATAACAGATCAATGCAAAAGCAATGGATACAAAAGAAATGGATTCGGAAAACAGTGCACATAAAAACTCAGAGGACATATTGCATGGTGATACATTATTAAGTAATAACATTCCTGTATATGGTAAACAGAATGTCAAAGACACAAAAAGCAGTACACACATGAAACCAAGATAGAGTCATAATAACAAAAGCGTGTATTGGTGAGGTGTTCACTAAAAATATTAAATCAGGGCAATATTTTTATTTGAATTAAGTGGGTCCAGAAGAATGGACAGACCAGCTTAGATTTAAATTGATGAAAAGCTGGCAACCCCCCGATAGGCAGTTGATTTTTTCCTAAATTTTAAGAGCCAGAAGGGGGGAATAAAGCTTTGATGAAGCATGAGAGTGGCAAACTGAGGTAAGAGTGAAAGGGAATGAATCTTATGAGCAGAGAGTACAGGTGAAGGATCTGACAATTACCTGAAAACCAAGAGCGGGCCAGTGTCTTGGGAAAAGAAGTCCATAAAAGTAAATGCCAAACTCTGATATGAATATCCTGATTGCTATGTGTTAGTCAAACTGTGCATCAGCCAAAACTGGATTAACAGGTCAAAAATGGAATGGAAGGGCTTTGTTAGTATGGCCTGTAAATATATCATATCTCACAAACTCTTTATAGATAATAAAAGGAAGCACATGGACTACCTCAACTTCTGGAATCTTTTCCTAGAATACATTCTGAATTAAGTCACAACAAGAACATATCTATCATCATATCCCTACAATGATTCTTGAAGTCTCTTCCTCATGTGATTCTAACAGATTGTAATCTCTCAAGTTTTCATTTTTGGTTGTCGTTGTAATGAAGTGATCACTCACAAGTTTCATTATTTGTAGCACTATGTGTAAATAGTTGTATATATTTGTACGTAAATGAATCCTACTATGTACCACTTACTCTAAATGTATGCCAGTAATACTCCAAACATTCAATTTATTTGTATTACTTAACCATTTTCTTTAGGTACTAAAATTCGTCATTTCAAGGCTAGTAGTTAAAAGGCATTATTTTGCTAAATGATAGTTCAAGGTTAATCTGTTCATAACAAAAGATAATGTTGTATATTTTTCTATATTAAATGTTGAAAAAAAGCAATAAAATAAAAGTTTGAAAAAAAGAAGTCTGTAAATTGATGAAAAGTTGGACAGTATAGTTCTCCATCTAAATGATAACAGGAAAGCTTTGGAACAAATGACACAACAGAATTCTAGAGTACAGGACTGGGATAAAAAGCATCCTGTCTTGTTAATAAAATGTTTTGTTTGCTATAATTCATGGTGGCTGCAGCATTTAGTAGTTGGATGACATATGCCAGGATATTGACCAGTGTACTTTTTGCAATGACAGATTTGGGTGAGGAGAGAATAATTTTATAGCAAGATGCTGAGAAAACTGTACGCTTAAAGGAAACAGCCTTGATGGGTTTTGTGAAAGTATTTAGATGGTCAAGCTAGAAATCTGGGTGTTTAAAGTAATACCAAAAAATGTGCAGAAGTATCCAATAGACTCAGCAAGGCACGAAAAGAAAACTAATGCTGTTTATTAAATTAAGTGCTTTTCGTTGCCGTGTTATGGCAACTTCATCAGATAAATACACCCAAAAATACCTTACAAGTTTAAATAGTAAGTAAACAGATCACATGATCAACAATCAGCTGTTCTTTCAAAATGTCACGTTACAAATCAAAACATCAAATCAAGTAAAATAAATAAAACAAATTCCTCTCATAATTTAACTGAATATAAATCTAGAAGTAATAAAAACTCCTGCTTATAACCAACGGAATTCCCGCTCCCCTCAAATACTAAAAATGTTTTTAAAATAACTAGTTAAGCTTATTAAGCTTAATATTCAAGCATATATAATTCCCACAAAGTATTACATTCTATTACTACTAAAATATTAACCTTAAATAGAACACTACCTTACCTATCAGCTGTTTAACTACACAAAAAAGTAAATAACAGCTTAGTTACAATTTCTTTTTTATGTATAATAACATCACCCTCAAAAATGAGTTTGTAACTATTAAACATTATGCTGTCTGTTTTAATTTAAACACCCTGTCATGCTAAACCATACAAGTTACTTTAACCGAAGATGTCATGTACGTACGGAAAAACATTCTCTCAAGATGTGTATACTGAAGAATACTAAACGTACATTGTACATTTGTACAATCATGATACAATATTGCCCCAAACATTCACTAGTCATCCTGTTGTATTCTACCTTATCAGACTTCTAAGCTTTAAAAGACAGGCAACGAAAAGCAACAGTAACATGGCAATGAAGAGCGCTTCATTTAATAAACAGCATTGGTTTTCTTTTCGTGCCTTGCTGAGTCTGTTGGATACTTCTGCACATTTTTTGGGATTAGTTTGTCTTTTTACTTCGTTTGTTCCTGTTTAAAGTAATAGATTGAATTCAGTTGCCTGACAAGTGTATATGTGATTGATCATGACTCTACTGCCACTGGAAGATGACTGCCTGTAGAGAAGACTGCAGAATAATTTTTTAACATGAAGGGAAAGCCCCAGGAAAGTAAACTAAACCTGGACGTCTCAATGATATTTAGACAGTGCAGCTGATATTAAAGAGAAAGGCATTTGATCTTCAGAAAAACAAACCATATGTGCATAAGAAGAGCGGGGATGCCAGATACGGTAATATTAAATACATTAGCGAAGAGAACAAAATGCAATGGCCCTTGATAGGCCCCTGAGAAATATCAATGTTAACTTAGTTTAAACTGGGAGAGCAAGATTCCTGTTTTAGTCCTGTAATCAGTTTTCCTCTAGATAGCTGCTAATCCATCACAATAATGTGATATGTAATTGTACAAAGTAACTTTTTAGGATTTTGGACGTATGGGTGGAATCAAAGGTCCTTTGTCATGTCAAGGAACACTGTTCTAGTAATATTGATGATGTCCATATTTGAGGGATCTAATTAGTAAGACAGAGAGTTATTGTAAGAGGAATGTTGCCATCTCTGAATTTACTTTCTAGTGTGCTGTGCAGTCTTTGTGAGATTAGTTGGGAGATAAGCTGTGAAGTGGTAGCCCAAGTCAAATATTTTTCATGGTGGGGACAGTTAGGAGGTTGGGCCAGAGGATAAAAAAACACTGGAGTTCACTTATTTGAGAGTGACTGACTGTGGCTGTCCTTCAGAAGTCAGGGAATATGTCACTGAAAAGGAATAAGTTAATGATATGCATAAGTGGCACAGTAATAAGGTATCACATGCAATGAGAAATGTGACAGTGAAACCACATGAACCAGAAGAAACAACAATCAGGAAGCTTATGTAACCATTTATATAGCTTCTGCAAGAGGACCTAATGAAAACAGAAGGTGTAGGGCTTTTACAGTACCCTTCAAGTGTTAAATTGTCATGACTGAAAATGTGGATGTGGCTGGGGTGAGTAAAGAAAGTTTAAATTGCTGCGCAAATAGCTTAACTATGTTGGACATGTTTTAGGTATCTAGATCAATATGTTAAATTGTATTTATTTTTATAAGAAGCATTTTATCGGTAACAATAATGTGATACAGATAAAGCAAAAGAATACAAAATACATATAACATACTGTACATAGGCAAAACTTCTTGACAAGAAAACAAGAGTTCATAATACATTTTCACATTAAATTGATTATGTCTGTGGAATTCCTCCCTGACTAATGCAATACAAAGTTGCATAGGACTAGAACAAAACATCTTTTTCAAGAAATAAACCTCTATAACTGGATTTACTAGAAGCCTTCCTTAAGCTTTGTGTTAATGATGTATATGAGTATTTTTCACATTCTTCTGGTAAAGGTTTGAGGAAATATAATAACTTGAGTAAAGAGGAGTATTCATCTTTGTTAGATCTAGTGAAGTGTAATGACATCTGCTTCCGTCCTGCTGACAAAGGGGGCGGTATAGTTGTAATGGATGTTTCCAGCTACTTAGATGCTATGTTGTTGATGCTGCATGATGATAACACCTATGTTAAGAACAGTAAACAAGATGTAGCTAGGCTTATCTCAAGGGAAGGTGAGAGAACTGAAAATTAGTTAATGAATGGTGCGATAGACAGATGTCCACATGAGTATTTTCTGGTAGAATGTGCGGTGACACCAAAGATCTATTGTTTACCCAAGGTCCATAAGGAATGGTCACACCCACCCATGCAGCCAATAGTTTCTGGTAGGGGCTGGGCCGCTGAGCCCTTGTCCATATATGTTCAAAATCAGTTACATCCAATGATTAATGGGATGAGAAATATCCTGAGAGACACCAGAGATTTTTTGAATAAACTTTATGATTGGTCCGTATAATGAACACAATTTACAACAGACAGGAGTAGCTGTGGGCATGGTGTGTGCCAACAGCTATGCCAATATGGTTTTGGCATTATGGGAGTTGAAAATGTATTTTCAGACCTTAATGGTTTTAGGGGTTCTGTTCTCTTTTATGGCCACTATGTGGATGATCTGTTTCTTATCTGGGGTAACATGGCAGAAACCCTTGACCAGTTTGTACAATATCTTAATAACACCACAAGCTTTCTTCGCTTTACCCATGAATGGTCAGTACAGTCCATTTCTTTTTTGGATGTGATGGTACATAAGACCCCAGGAGGGCTTTATACAAAACAGTCTGTGAAGCCTTGGAAAACCAGTAATGCAGTACACTCTCGTAGCATGCACCTTAAGCACGTAAAACAGAATGTCCTTAAGGGACAGTTCTTTAGGAAGGCCAGGTTGAACACGAAAGATAGTGATATGTATGACTCATTTGAGACCCTCACCTCCAACCTCTTGAGTAGAGGTTATGATAGTTCAGAGGAGGCAAGTGCACAGAATGATGCAATCATGCTGAGAGATACCCGCACTAGACCATACTTTAATGAACAGGCCAGACAATCCACCTCTTCGGCCACGAAGTCTAGACAGTCAATAAGTATGAGTCTTACATAATCTAAGGTTCCATATGTGGGATCATTAGAAAACATTGGAGAGTTCTTGTCTCAGATGAGAAATGCAAAGGCCTGTTGGGAGATGCTCCCTCTTTTTGCTTTAAGAATCGCCCCTCACCGAAAAGATGTTATGTTACAAGCCTTTAACTAACAGAAGGAGTAATGTAATAAGTGATAGGATAGGTACATACCCCTGCCACCATTGTAATGCATGCAGGTTTATAGACACTGATGACCAGTTTGTACACCCAGACACAGGACGAGTTTTTGACATTATACTTTAATGCTGATTGCAGTGACCAGAATGTAGTGTATTGTGCATCCTGTGTGGACTGCAAAAGTTTCTATGTTGGGAAGATGAACATTTCTATTGCATTACGAAGGGTGATGATAGAAGTGCATTATCAAAATATGTAAAGACAGCAGGGTTGAGCCACTGGTTTAAATTTATGGTGTTGGAACTATATACACCAAATTTAAGAGGAGGTGATATTAAAACCAAAACAGAATGTGTGGAAATCAAGTGGATTCATTTGTTTAGAGCTAATAAAGGCAAGGGGTTAAATGAAGTTATCCCTATTAAGCCAATTCTAAGGTCACATGACCTTAGACATTAAGCTATAAATGTACTCTGGTGTGGTGTTTCTGTATTGGATCTGATGAAGCACCTTTGTGTATGAAAGCGCTTATCCTGTTTTAACAGTTTTTGTTTTTTAATTAGCCAGCTTTTTCTTTTATTTAGCATTTCTGACTTTTGCTGGTTGCTCTTTTTTGCTTTACACCTATGGTTATTTACTTTTAAAGGTGAGGATACTCCAGATCAGTTTTATTGTCATATCATCTTCTCAGGTTACAGTAAATACTATGACAACCATTCATGTTTAATGATATAAACACACTTCCACCATACTTACAAGAAAGTAAATATTGTGGGCACTACTGTTCTCATCAAAACATAGTCTGCAATTCCTAACCTGAGCTGAGGATGGTTAATGCCAAAAATCCAAAACTTAACATCCTTGAGGTCGAGTAATGATACTCTAATGGCCCAATAAATACCATCTGCTATTCTTTCACAAGGGTGTGTGTATATTGACAAAAC
This sequence comes from Protopterus annectens, assembly GCF_019279795.1. Lineage (NCBI taxonomy): Eukaryota > Metazoa > Chordata > Ceratodontiformes > Protopteridae > Protopterus > Protopterus annectens. The sequence goes on from NC_056729.1 coordinate 125,514,313, forward strand.
CATATCAGATGGATGAAATCAGCCCTAATCCTCCCAAAGTGCCAAAATGCACTATTCTACCTTAGGCCTCTATCAAATAATGTGACTGGGGTTAAATGCAATTGCAATATTATTTAATAAAAAGCAAACCTGACTAACTTTGTCCATTTTGTTTTGCAGCAATTTAATGCAACTACCCCAATCTTCAGCCATATGTTTGCGGGTCAGTACTGAGTCCCACTTATATAAAATGCCATCTAAGCGGTTAGAAGCAGTATGCAGATGTCTCATGTAAAAGGCCTGCATCTTGATTTTTTTTTACCTTCATTCACTTTCTCCTGATGTTCCCATATCCCAGTAATGTAGCTGGGAGTAGATTACCTTGTTGTCATAGGCCTTCTTTTAGAACTGCTCATAAGCTCCCAACCACAGTGGGAAATTTATCTATACGTGCTCCTATGGCAGGAATCCATTCAGCTATTTATCCCTCAAATCTGTGACCTATAGTACCACACTTTAATGCATTTTGAAGACCATATACTTTTTTCTTTCAACTAGAATATTTAGATACTGACAAGTCAAAGAGTGGTTAAATCTTTCTGGGAAATCTCTTGCCCTACTACCTATACATTTCCTTTTATATCATAAATTGTGGACCCCAGAGTTTCATTATTTTAATGCAGGAGTTCCCATCATATGTAAGTCAACAGACCCATGCAAGTCAAGCTCCGCATCTGATCAAAAAGCCTGTCTTTCGTGTAGAACCTAAAATAACTGTAGCCAATAACCACCCTCATTATGTTCAATTTTAGGGAGGGATGATACCCTAGATTTACTTATTAAATCATTAAGAGTCAGGGTTATTAAAAAAAAAAAAAATTAATTGTCATGCCTTGAAATAGCTGCCTTTCCTCTGCTTTGCTGACTTCTGAAACTATTCCCGTCATTACCACAATGTAATAAGATGAAGTGTGACCTTAAATAAAAGTACAGGACTTCCAGGATTCCTTCTTTTTTTGAATGATTCTTCAATCTTCAGAACAAAGCCATGTAGTAGGACTATGTTTGCTGCATTTATTGACTACTGGACATTATACATTGTGAAGCAGAAGAAGGGGGGGCCAAAAAGTATGTCAGATCTGTAAGAAAGCACCAGCTTGTGTTTGCAAGGTCAAATAAGTTATCTAAATATAATATCTAAATATAATAATGAGCTCTGGATTCTATATATCCTTTGCAGAGAATAAGTTGGATTTGGTGCATTGATTGTTAGGGAAGAAGAATGATGCATTACAGTGGAGCAAACGTGAACGTTTTTGCTACTAGCCCAGTTAAGCAATGTATGGTCTAGTAGGAGTATACACTATTTTAATAAGATAATGGTGAACCAAAGTACCATCAATTTTTTTTTGGTGCTAGAATTCAAATGTAGTTTAAAGATGAACAGTATTAACTTATTAGTCATTTTGGCATGATTAGTGATGACTTTAAAAAAGATCATTAAATACTTCATTAGAAGCCAATGGAGGACTGTGCAGTAGTGCAGCAGTTAGCATTGTCACCTCACATCAGGAGGTTCTCCGCTTTGATTCTTGGCTGGAGTTCCTTCTGTGTGGAGTCTGCATCTCCTTCCTGCAGTCATGTGGGTTTCCTCCGGGTGCTCTGGTTTCCTCCCACATTTCTAAGACATGCATGAGGTGGAGTGAACATTCTAAATTGGCCATAGTTATGAGTGAGTGGTATGGATGAACTACCATGGCAGGGCTAGCCACCTGGCATTGTAAACTTTGGCTCAAGTTGATTGTCACTGTTGAAGTGTCATCCCAACCCCATGTGCAAAATGGGAAAAGTGGTTGTGGATGGATGGTTGGATGGATGGATGGATGGATGGATGGATGGATGGATGGATGGATGGATGGATGGATGGACAGAGGACTATGTCTATTACAACAAGTTTTAAGTGACACCAAGTTTAAATGCTTCATGTCTCCTGGTTGGTGGAATTGAGGTAACAAGCTAAGAAGGGTGAAGGAATGTATATAGCAGCCAAATGAGGCACACTGCTCCTAGAAACAGGTCAAGGTCTTTGGCTATGAAAGTACAAGGCATCTCAGATTAGTGAAATTCTTATCATTTTCTTTCAACCAGATTTAAGATATGGCGATAATATAATTTGTGATGTTCTGAATCATGTACTCAGCCTATGGACATTTATTCCTGATATTGTGGGTACTGAAACAGGTGATACACAGACTTCCTTATTTGTGAATTTTTGCAAATGAGCTTGAATTAAGATCAGTGTTGCTGGTAAATAATAACAGAGTAAGACTACATAAATGATGTCTGATAAAACTGTCCGAGTATTCCACAGCTGATTGGTGAAATAGGCTTTTTTTGTACACATTTGATAACTACAGCTGTATCATTTCTCTTTCTTGCAAAATGCTGAGGTAAATGAGACAGGATGCTAAGTGACTGGTTCTAGGAAGACATTAATAGAGGAGAAATGATGGGTGTTTTCCTAGGGATTGATGTGAGGGAAGTGACTACAAAACAGGATAGACAGGTGATGGGAGGGGCATAATTAAGGACAGTACTGTGCAACCATTGTGACTGAACTGCACTTTGTGGAAGTAGGATCCTTACTGTTAGCATAATGAAATGGGTTCAGTGTTTTACCATTAAAATTACATAATTGTTTAAAAGAGAGGTTCAGCCAGTCTTCTAAATTTATTTTAATACAAATACAGATGAGGACTGGGAAGTAGTGCGATTTAAGACCACAGCAACAACACATTTCACAATAACATATGTTACTTAAGAGTTAA
>NC_056729.1:125522119-125694619 GCF_019279795.1 Protopterus annectens
ACAAAGGAACGTTGGCTTATATTAAGGTAGGAACATATGTTTCACAAAAAATACCCATTCTTAAAGGTACAAAACAAGGATGTCCACTTTCTCCACTATTATTCACTTTAGTAATGGAGCCTTGGGTTAATTTGATCAGAAACAGTACTGACATAGAGGGTTTTGAAATAGATGAAAATACAACATCCAAAATTCAACTTTTTGCAGATGATGTTCTAATTACATCAGCAGGATCTAATTCTTCTATACAGTCTCTATTTGATAACATGATGAATTTTAAAAGTATTTCTGGTTTAATATTCAATGAAGAAAAACTAAAATACTACCTATATATACACGAAAAATATTCTCATTAGTGATTTTACTAAATATGTACCCAATTCAGGTCAGATAACTTATTTAGGTATAATACTATCTAAAGATATTAAATCTATTATATATAATAATTATAATACCTGTTTTCTTAATATACAAAATCTTTTAATACCTGGAATAATATGTTTTTACTATGGAGGAGAGACTTACAATTATTAAAATGATAATATTCCCCAAGATTTTATACTTAATTCAATCAATAATACTTCCACCTACAAAAATAATTATCAAGAAACTGAACACACTAATGTTAAATTTCTTATGGGCACCTAATAGACCTAGGATTGCATTAAAGAAACATACTAATAGCTGGTCTCAAGGGGTATTTCTTTTCCAGACTTTAATTTATATACTATCTCTTCTATTGTAAAAGTTATTACTTTATTAATAGATCAGTCATATGTCACAAAATGGAAAGATTATTGGGAGCTAATTAGTATACACTTCATGAAAATCTCCTTAACACATAAAAATATGATTGTAAATAACTCCATGTTATGGTTACTAAAGGAATTTTGTACTTCACCTATTACACCTAAACATATGGTTTGTTACCCATTAAATATTATTATTAGTTATCGTAACTTTATATTCATGCACCCTAAGTATAGGGAATGGAATTTTATTGTATTTCCTATAATGTATACTCAGGGTATGCTTTTGTCATCTACTTCTGAAGGAACTCATTTAGCTATAGATAATGATCTAAAGTACTGGTATCAGTTGATATCTGATAATAAAGTTAAAAATCTAGATTTCTTAAAACAAGAATTTGATCTAAGAGAAACTTTCTGGTTAGAGGTTCAGACCTTTAGACAACATCTCATTAATAAAATAGATTTAATGTCTATAACTGTTAAATAATCTATTCCAACACTGATTGATTACTTGATATTAAATTTACAACATAAAGTTTCTGATAAAGGTAAACTTTCATACATACATAAAGTTATCAGACAAGAAAATTTTTACAGTGTAGATTCACACTGGAATTATTTCACTTCTATTAATGGGGACACACCAAATCAACAAGATAAACAATATATATTGGAATCTGCTTATAGAACTACGTCTTCCATTGTCTGGAGACTTTATACATGGAAATGTTTACATAGATCTTTTTATACACCTTTGATGATGAATAAAATAAATAATAAAGATAATCTATGTAAGAGATGTAATGTAGAAATTAATGCTGACTGGGCTCATATGTTTTATGACTGTATAAAATTGAAAGAATACTGGAAGTCAATTAATGAATTTTTGCAGGCTCTTTTACAGATAATTTCATTATTTCTAAATCTCTTATATTATTCAACACACCTGTACCTCAAAGTGTTAAAAAGGTTAAGCTTCCCTTGTTATGGTCTATTCTAGCAGTGGCTAGGAAAATAATAACTAGAAATTGGATTTCAGATACACCTCCTTCATTCAATGAATTTAAAAATGTTATGAATATAGTGTGCCATATGGAAATAAACACAATTAGGACTAGAACAAATAGAAAAACATCTTATTTTATTGTATGGGATAATTTACAAAATTTGTTAAAAAAATTTTAATTTCAATAGCATGGTATTTTAATTTAATTAATTGATCTGATTGTAGTGGATGTCTTTGTAAATACTTTAGTTGTTTTGTTGAATATTATAATAATACCTATTTTTAATTACTTGTATAAAATTGTTATGATATTTCTCTTATATGTTAAAACAATAAACCTGTTTTGAAAAAAAAAAAGAAAATAAGTATTGCTGTAAATTGTATGTAGTTTAGCAATATCATTGCATACAGACTGAGCAACTGAGATTTATTGGTATGAAGAAAGGCTGGGGAAGAGAAAGTGTGCACTCAGTATGTGCAGTTAACTAGAGACCATGGAGGTGGGAATCAGAAAATGCACAGTATGAACAAACAACAAGATGGTCATGAAAATGCTTATTCAGATTTTATTTTGAAGTTTATAGGGCAGATCAGTAACAAAAAATACCTAGCACTTTTGTTAGCGCTTACTTCAAAGTCAGCGAATGCCTGGTCTATAGAACATGAATGTAGATAAATTGATAGCATTGGTGACAAGAGGAATAAGATACATATGGAAAAGCAGAGAAAGTAGAAGTAAAACAAATCATTTGGGATGACAAGACATAACAAAATAAAACAAAAAATGATGTAGTGGGTCAGTGTAAAAAGGTAAGGCCAATTCATTTAGCATCATAGTTTGGTGTGTAAGAGAGTAATTGATGGGGTTCAAAATGTTCCACTGATCCTGGGTAACTTTTGGACTAAGAACGTACAAGTCAAATTAAACCAAGAATATCACAGTCCACAGCACACAGGATCCGAGTTTAAGTAATCCAAACAGCAGGCAATAAATCAAGTTTCTTTTATTTCCAAAACAGCACACATAGTCAGCTCTAAATAGAGCAGCAACACAGATAAGCCAAGCGCTTTCACCCAGTATATTACTAGGCTTTTTCAAGGCAAAAAACAAAGCTGTCCTTTACACATCAGTTTAAATAACAAGTTCAATTAAGTGGTAGCTCCACCCATAAATTAAAAGCTGATACCTTTGGTCTTGCTGTGTTAAAAACATAATGCAAAGGTAAAACAGTTTCTCAGTTTAAATCATGTGTTTTTTTGTAAGAAATACTTCTTAATATAGTCAATAGTGGTGATAATACCATGTAAAGTGCCTTGTACAGTGTAAATTCATGAGGTACATCATAAATTAAAATATTGTTTAAAATTAAAAGTGATTGACTATTTATTGTAGATTGGAGTTAAAATTCAATCACCTTTCTTGTCCCAAAAACTGGAATAAATAAAAAATTGATAAATAAATCAAACTTTTTACAGTAACATTGTGATAAATATAAAGCTTTCTACTGTTTCACATCACTGCCTGATAACAATAACAACAACAACAAGAGGAAGAGCCACAAAAGGTGAGAAAGGAACAAGGGAACCTATACAAAATTGCACTGGATGGTCACACATTATAACTGTGCTCTTCTCATTTTTAGAATACTGCTAATGTTTAGGCCCTCATTCATACCAGGAGGGGTATAGGCATCCAATTTCAACTGCCAGAACAGTTCTCGAGTCTCCAATTTAGCCTCCCAGTTACCCCTCGTGGGTCTGGCACCACCTGCTCCAATACTAGAAATTTAAGGTAACATTTGGACTAACAACATGTTTATTTTTAGCAGTGAACTCATTTGTTATTGGTCATTTCTTTGTTGTTTACTTTTACAATATATTGAACCGAGTCTATCATTTTAATATATTATATTATTTTTGGAAGCATATTGATCAGTAGGAGAAGGCAGATATCTTAAGGTATTATACACTGTTCTATAAAGGAAAGGGCTTATATCATACGTTCGAAGTTTGAATTCGAATATCATATGATCGACATCATATGAGCAAAGTTTTCAAACATCGAACGTTACAGTGGAGATTGTCATAGGGAATTTTTCCCTTCACTTTAATGTATTCCCATCTCAGAGTTGGAATATTTAAGTAGCGGTGGTTGTGGGGGGCGCAGGGGGTGTTTGCCCCCCTGCATAGAGTGTTCAAGTAGGTTTTTTGTTTTTACTTTGTTTACATTTTAAGTTCGATGTTTGCAAACTTCGCTCATATGGAGTCGACCGTATGAGATTAGAAGTTTTCAGACTTCGAAATTATACTATAGACCCAAAGGAAAGGCTAGAAACCCATTCCGAGGTAACGTACTAGACATTCAAATAAATAAGGATGTGGAGCATATTCAACAAGGTGATTTGTGGAGATCAGCAGAAGGGTCATGTGAAAAGACTTTGGCCCTTAACATGGTGCATAGATCTAGGACAGTGCAAATACATGGGACATAGAAAGAGTCAAATAACACACATGTTTATACCCTAGGGGAAAGTACCCAGCCTGGAGATATAGACAAGTAGAAATGTAGGCCCAAGTAAAAACCATAGTGCGTATCAGTGGAAGGAAGCATCATGAGCAACTTATAAAGGAGATTACCTTAAATGGATTTCAACATGCGTACAGTTAATGACTTAAGAATAACTGCTGAGAGGTATGAAACCCTACGTAATGCATTAGTCATCTGGAAATTATAATATTAGATGCTTTAGGATATGTGATATGATCATTTTATGAAAAAAAATATATATCATTAGTTAAAGTGAAGCAAAGCATAAGAACTATTGAATTTGGCATGGCATTTTCATGGTATACACGGTATATTTCAATTGGTGAGAATTTCACTGAATGTCCACATTTTTGGCTTATATTTTTGGTCTGTCCCTTATTTAATTTGTGTTTTTGTGATAATTCCTTGATGGTTAAAATCATTACATTATGACAGCCATTTGAGTGTCCGACTTTATATCATTCAGAAAATTCATGTTAATACAACACCTGCTAGTCTAGCAATTTTATGTTTCTAATATTTAAAATATGTCCAGAATTTTGCATTCTTCTACCCCAGGGAACTACTACATTGAGAATATACCCTGAGAGTAGATCCAGTTGTTCATGATTTGGAAACATATGTGTACAGTGACCCAAATACATGTATTGTTGTAAGAAAGTCCTTCTATATTGCACATCTTATAAAAAATGATTGTTTCCAGATCCTGGGATGTCATTGTCCCCTTTTCTGAGTTCTCATTAGGCCAGTCATTGAATATAGTGTCCCCTTTTGTATGTATCTGTCAAGATAACTGGAACAACCACATAGACACCTTATTAAAAGGACACAAGGTCTAAAGAACATGCATTACATGGACCAACTCAAAGCCTTGTGATTATACTTGGTATCCTACAGACTGCTAAGAGTGACTTGTGCCTGGCATACAAGGCATTCTCCAACTCAGTACTGATGGATTTACTGCACTTCAGCAAGTCAAATATCATCAGAAATAGTCTAGGGATTTAAACCTCTTCTGCAACATCAATAGAATGGTTTTGAGGGACAGATATATTTTGCAGACAGTAACATTGCTGTGGAACAGACTCCCTATCCACATAAAACACAGTTCATCCCTGTCCATATTCAAGTACAACACAGACCTATGGATGGAAAATGGAAAATGTACCCTAACACTGCCCACTGTACTACTAATGGACAGAGGCAGCTCCTAAATGTTTTATCCCATGCATAGGTTCCCTCAAAGTATCTATGGTATGATCCCAGTTACTTCCATGAGGGGTAAAGTATAATTATCAACCATGGAATGGGTAGGGTCAATATATAACTAAACGGGGTAAGTTATTTTGAGCACACAAGAAAGGAAATTGTCTAGGCTTTAAATGGCCTGCAAGGGCAGCTAACCTACTACTTACCTATGGACCTGTAAACTGGTATACACAAATATGCTGCATTCATTGTTAAAACAGACAAGAAAACATACAAGCACATTATTGTTGGGGACAAGCCCCCTGCATCAATCATACTTCCACAATTATAATCAAATGAACTTGGAGACTGCACAACAGTAATGGAAAACGGATAATTTTCCTTAGCCCACTGCCACCCAGTCTCAGCAAAACCCACTGTAAGCACCATTCTCTAGCAGTGTAAGATATAGTTATAAAGTATCCATTTCCTTTCACATTGATTGCTGTGCTCAGATGAAATTCGCCATCAGTGTAAGCCTCATAAAGAAGTATACATTAAACAACTTCACTACAATGAAATGCAGGTTTCTCTGTACACTTGCATGCACAGACGCACGTGCACACACACACACATAGAAAGGTATATAGATATATGTATATGCATGAATATGTAGTAGCTCCCTCCAGAATACTGCAAGACAATTATGTAAAAAGTGTAAATTGTAAATAGAACTGTTGCTTTAATAAGGCAAATAACTTTTATATTCATCAAGGGATTCCTGGAGACTTTATTTAATAAAAATAATAATGTAATTAACTGGTATACAAAAGGGACAGCTGTAGCCCTAACAAAACCAAAGAAGTTAGTCTCTTGTAGACAGGCAGTAGTTGCCAGGTACACCGTATTAAGGAAGAATCACTGTGGATTATTCCAGAACACCCAGACATCTTCCTGTGAAGGAACCCAGAGAGGAGAGACTCTACAAGACAGCATCTGTATGACATGGGCTTTGAATCATGTTTCTGGCCAATGCAGAAAGGAGATACTGAGCTGTTTTTGCAATAACTTTTGCTCTATTTGTTTGGAGCTGTTGGACTTTTGAAAATGAGGTATTCTACGTTTTTTTTTTCAGAAAGCTATTTTGGTACACTTGGTTATATAAGAAAGAAACTGCACTACTAACTTTTGTTCTTTCATGAAGTAATGCTGCATGTTTTCATTATCCTTGGATTTTGATGCATTAATATACCACATAGTTGATTGCAGCGGGCATTCAGGGTGCACATTTTATGCTCACAGTCCTGACCTTTACCCTTTGCCAATTGAATAAATTCAAAAATGAGAGAATTTACTCTATTGACGATAAAACAAATCTGGTGCTGTTGCAGCCTGGGTCTTCTTTTGATGTGTGCTGTGCTGCTATTGTTTGGTGTGTGGAGTACACCCATATCACACCTGCATAAATGCTAAGATAGTTACTGCTGAATGACTCTTGAATGCCATATCCACTACCACATAAAGCATGGTGTCCACTGACAACGTTTTATTAACGCCAAAGACTGTTCCACTATTTAAAAAAATGATCAGAGGAGACAACCTCAAGTTACAGCTTAGTAAGGAACAATCAAACACCTTCATGAACATGGAACGGTCTCATTCACAGAACTATGAAAAAAGTAAAGAAGGCACTGTTAGCCTCAGCTAGTGTTACCTTGGTGACAAGCTTTAAAGCTGGACATTTTCTCCTAACAAAGTTGTAAGATTTCAATTGTTTGACCTAAAACTTGTATTTAAACTGTGGTAGATTTTGAGAGTCAATATATTTAGAAATACTAACAGAAATCTTAGTTGCTGATAAATTTGAAAGGGCTTTGCCTGATACTTTGCAGACGTTGTTGTTTCAAAGTGACTCTGCTGCACTGCTAAAGATAGAGAATTTTTTTATGAAATAACATTTAAATCTGAGCAACCCAGATATACAATAAGGCATGTTTCAGATTCAGGTAAGAAAAGAGCTGCAGTCCACAGCCACTTTTTTTTATTGTGAGAATGAGACAGATATAGCTAACTTTTTGTACTTATAGTAAAAAAAAACCAAAAAAAAAAAAAACAATGAAAGGCATGCTAAGAATGATGTTTTTATTGTGCTACATCATAATTAATAAAATGCAATGCCTTAATTAATGACAAGATGCTACAGGGTTTATTAAATTCTGGCAGCATGGTCACGCTTATGAAGTCACTGTATCAGTGTATAAAGAAGACCCCTAATAAAAAGTAGTTGAAGAAGTCTGTATCCATGGAGAGAGAGAGAGAGAGTGTGACAGACAGACAGCAAGAGAAAACAGTATCCCATTAGTCAATTAGAAATTCAAACTGTGTTTGGAGAGATATTTTATCATGTTTCTGTAGATAGTGTAACACATACAGTAATAATAGAGAAAGATTTTTAAATTTTAAGGATTTATGGAGGCAGTGGAAGAATGTAATTCCACTTGATAGACCTCCTTATCATTGTGTGCAGGGGGACCATCAAAATAAATTAGCCTACAAACACATCTCAACATAACCGGGAAGGGAAATGTGGTGCAGCCATCAGACACATTCATAAGAATATCTGATTATAACAAAGATCAAGTACTAGTATTAGAAAGCTTAAAAGTATCATAATTTGGCTAAAATGCAGAGATAAGAAGACCATGCATGAGTCCAAAAGCCATTTAAAGAGATATGTCAACACATACATGAATAGGATAGCAGCCTATAGGAACAATCCAGTAGAAGGAGAGCAGTTACATGAAAAAATATCATAGCTGGAAGGTGTTACAAAACAGGGAGTAGAAGGGACTAGAAGAAACAAAGAAAAGTAATCACTTACTGAATGAGTGTATTCCAAAGAAGTAGATTTAGGAAGTATGGTAAGTGCACAACCGGAGTCAAATTCTAAACTTCCTGTCAAGCTAAAACAGAAAGCACCTCAAAATGGAGAATTATGTGCAGCAGCTGTGTGATGAGGAAGAGAAATTTACCAACAAAAAGTCTTCACTAGTGTATTTAAAGGTGAAGAAATAGCCCCTGGTCAGATTTCTAAAACCATTTCACTTAGATTAAAACAAGTTTTAGTAATTGTAGGAAGATTCCAGGCAACTCTCTCTCTCTCTCTCAATATATATATATATATATATATATATATATATATATATATATATATATATATATATATATATACACACATTCATAAGGAAAAAAGTTAAAGTGAAGATAAATATTGTTCTGACATAGCCATTAGAGAATGACAGAAATGTAGACAGAGAAAAAAGAGGACAGGAGAGAAGAGTACTTATTCATGCTGAGCTAGAGGAAGAGCAATGGCAAGAAGAGGGCAACAAATATTACAAGACAATATAACCTTGATCAAACCCAGTGATATTCATGTTTAGTCAAAACACAAGAACCCTAAAAAGAAGATGATCCTGTGCATCAGGTTTATAATAAATGAAACAATAAAAAAATGACTAAAGTATAGATAGCAGCTTATACTAAAGATTATTGGTATAATCTGCCTTTATAAGTTGAAGAATTATACACTGAGATGACAGAGCATGCATTGCTATGTCAGGAGTCTGTGTTTCCTACCTCAAGAGAGATTGGCACTTAGAATATTTCAAAAAGGTACAGCTAGGAAGATGGCACCCAGTAGAACAAGTGACGAAATAGATAGATTTGTATGGGAGGAAGCTGAACAAAATGAACAACTTGTATTTCAAGTTACAAAATGATTTACTGCACAGTGTAAGGACAAAGAGATAATACTACTTCAAATTCTAGTAACCAAAAACCTTGCATAAAACTAGTAACCAGTTTAGCATATAGTCTTGCACATCTATGAAAGAGAAAATACTAATACAGAGATCCTAACAATGTTTTACTGACCAGAAAAACAATTATAAACTTCAGAACTTTTGTGCTGGAACCCCAAATGCTAGAAGACAGCATGTCATCAAGGTTTCAAAATCCTTTGATTTCAGTTTCATTCACAATGCTGTCATTTGAAAGTACTGATATGCATATCATAGAGCCTGTGGTAAAATATAGAAATGGATTTGAATAAACCTTGGTTATTTTAGACTGTGCAGCTAAGCTTCACAAAGTAATTCCCCTACATGTGCCTAATGCAAAAGTAATAGTCTTATTATTTTCGAAAGTATGGATACTTAAGTAAATAGTCATGGACCATGGGAATTCATTTGCATTCAGAATAATGCAGCAGCTATGCCAAAGCTGGATCTACTTGAGATTACCAAAATCTCAGCAGACTGACATTCAAATCACCAAGCCCTGAACACCAACATTTCAAACACCCAGCACCTCACATACCTGACACACAGAACAAGACACTTCAGAATCCCAACTAACCTCCCTACAATGTACCAAAAACAACACACACAAACACCAAATTAAAAAAACAAAACCATTCCAAACAAAATTACCTACTTCCCCTCACCCACACCCTGGCCACCAACCAATAAACCTAGACCCTTAGCATTTACCACTAAATATTCATGATGGTGTCTATAGCACTTACATGAATATTCATAATAAACACGAAAAAAAAACCTTTGCTACAAACCTTTACTTTTAACATTTTTACAGGGGGGTTATGGCCCCCTGCACATACCATGGAGGCCTGCACCTCCCAAACCCCCTGCTACTTAAAGATACCAACTCTGAGATCGCCCTACAACATGCACAAGAGCGGATTTCCAGTTCCGCTCAGCTTGGACTGTTGGGTATTTGCATGTCGGTATTGTGAAGTTTCACTGATGCAAAACTTTGCGCTTTTCAGCTCAGTGATGTGAATGCCGGTCTGCTGAGATTTCGGTGATCTCAAGTAGACCCATCAAAGCTTTAAAGTCTGTCTATTAAAAACCTTAATGAACCCTCCTCAGATGTACAGATCAAAAGAACATTTTAAACATCTTCAGTAAATTACTATCTAAATAATGACACAGGAACATATAGAAAATTCATTGTGACATTTTCATTATTTTTTGTATATATATATATATATATATATATATATATATATATATATATATATATGCTTTTTAACATGTATTTTCACTCTACCATTGAATAAATTGCTCAGTTTTTGACTTATTTTTAAACCTCTTTCACATTCACATTCTTGAACATTGGTGTCATGCATGTTTCTCACAAATTCCAATTAATTCTACGTAATTTGATCCTTCCATTTTCTAACAGTTTCACCTTCTCTTCTTCCATCTTGTTTCTAATATTCAGTACTTTCATTACATTTTTTTTATTTTATTTAGTTATTCATTTTAATTTATCCTTTATTGACTAGGTTAGTATCATTAGACTAGCGGTCTCTTTTCTGGGGAAACCTAAGGTGGTATTTATTCTTCTAGAGGAAATCTGTCCAAGGCACTGTGGAACTTCATCTACTCTTTTCTGATAGGTACCATGGGATCTTTTACATCCACTGTGCTACAACCAACTGAAATATATGGTACTTTGATTTAACATCTCATCTGAAGGATGACACAGTCAGGAGTGCAGCACTCCCCCTGTTATACTATCACCTGTGCCAACAGTAAGATGGAAGAGGCAAAACTCCCATCACCAAAAGTCCAGTTGACTGAAAAACATCAAACTCTTATAGTCTCTACCACTCAGGACATATACATCTATGCGTGTGCACAGGCACACACACACATACACACACACACACACACACACACACACACACACACACACACACACTTGGATTTGTAGTTCTAAAATAAGGCAAATACTTGCTTCAGATCTGTTTTTTTCCATACAGTGCTTCAAGAATCCAAGCTTTCTTTTATCCAAAACGAAGTTCCAAGACTGCAGTCATCTTCAAGGTACCAAAGAAATTCCATGGCTGCAGATCTTTTCCATTCCCAGTTTTCACCAGTCAAATCAGGTAATAGCATATAGTATAATCCATGTTTAGCCTCATCTAGGCTGTCTACCATTCTGCTTTTCTAAATATTCTCTCAGATGAGCCTTTATGTGAGGAACTACCTTTCTGAGTTTATGCCCTCAGCCACTCATTCATTGCTTAGCATAGTGATTACAATTAAGAACTTTTTAACCAGGTAAACTCTGAGAATAGTATTCCCGCACTCCATACTGCATTGTGAAGTCTCATTTAAAGACACATACACATTTTGCATAACCAACATATCATTATACAATGATAGGTCATTACTATTAAAAAAAACAAACATGCTAATTGGACAGAGCAAACAGTGTGCCCACTGTAAATTATGCATATCCAAAGAAAAAAAAAATCCAGTTGCTAAAGTATCACCGAGTGACCAGTCATTCTTCTATTCCTATATGCTACCATGGCATACTTCTCAACTGTCCATTTTACTTTATATTTTTGATCAGTTCTTCATAAAATTTGTAGGGGGGTTTTGACAAATCACTGAGGAGTGAAGTCACTAAATAATAACATGCATTTGAGTTTCAGACTTCATATCATTCAGACAGTGCAGACTAACACACATCTTGTTATTCTAGCAACTTTCTAAGTTTATAAGAGCAACACTTACAATCAGTCCCTATTTTGGATCCTTTTCCCCCAGTTTTTTAAAGCTTTACCACATTTCTTGAGTTAAGAGGTTGAGAGGCATGTATGGAGGGCAGAGGAAATACAAAGAAAATCAGGTACTCACTGTAAAACCAAAGAAACATACCTGATTTTCCTTGTAATTCTGCCCTGACTGGGAAGACTGTCTTATTTCTATACTATCCAGATTTTTTTTAGGTATAAAAAGAAAGAAACAGAGATCTTCTTTTCTCTGTTGCTTGTTTTCAACAGCAGTGATGTACTGTGCAAGTGCGGGAACATAGGTCCCATAAACATGCACAGTACATCAACAAATGTGGGTGAATGAAGAAAGAGTGAGAAGGAACACTACAGCACCATTATACAAAGACATTATTTAAAAAAGATAAGCAATTTCTTCCTTAAATAATGTCATTGTATAATTTCAATAAGTGATTCACTGAAGTTGGGCTTTGCTTAATCACTTGGGGTTCGCCTTTGTGATCAAACCACACCAACTGTGGGTAAATCGTCATATACCCACAATCAATTGTCAGTTATTGCTTAAATAGAAATGCATGCGCACACACACACACACACACACACACACACACACACACACACACACACTAGATAAATACGTACATAGACAGATAGATAGAACAACTACAAGTATTCAGCATTAGTCATTCCTGTTACTTAAAACCTCTCTCTTGAACAGAGAGGGCTTGAAAGGCAATAGGCTTTTCATGTGGCATAAGCTGCATTCATCACAAGAAAGAAAGTGTAAGATTTAATATTGCACCTGTACCCCTTGACTCCTGGTAAGACCATATCATTGGTAAAGATCGCAAGATATGTTCATCTCACACCTAAATTAAGTCACCACAAAAACAATTCCATAAAGATGATCATATTCTGGAATGCAAAAAGGTATTAATGGTAATTATCACTTACCTACAAGCAGTTTCATCCTTTCTCATTTGAGACAAATATCAATGTTTAGTGATACTATTTTTGCACTGGTAGTCCAACCAATTGGCATTGTCTGGGGGTTCCTATAACCAGATTGTAGATGCAGTTTGTCGAATGCATCTTGATCAAACTGAAATGAGCAAAAAGTCAAAATAACGAAGTGGCTTTTCAGTGAATTCTTTCCCTGGGAAAGAATTTGCTTGGCCGCTTTTATTACTTTGCCATTTTTGCCACTGCAGTGCAATCTCGGAGTTGGTATATTTAAGTAAGAGGTGTGTAAAGTTTTTTATTTTATATTTTTTTATTTTGGAACAGTGTCACTGTTCTGAGGTTTTGAAGTAAGCTTTCGCTTACATGGGGTCGATTATTTATCATTCGCTTTTGTACGCGTGCGATAATATAATATAGACCCTTGTCTGGAGAAAGGCACCATCAGCTATTATCAGATCTACTTCATTAGATCAAACTTTTAAATGTCGAACCTCATATGGCCGAGACCATAACATCGAACATTTAAAAGTCCGAACACTGAAAAAATAAATAAATAAATTAAACATTTGTAGCAGAGGGCAAACCCCCTGCACCCCCACACCCCTCGCTACTTAAATATACCAACTCCAAGATCACACTATATTGCAGAAAGGGGAAATCTTCCCATTCCACACTGTATGGGGATCTCCATTCAGTCCATTCAAACTTTTAAAAGTTCGATCATATGGTCTTGGCCATATGAGCTTCAAACTTTTAAAAGTTCGATCAACTGAAGGGGACCCCTATTATCACAGTGGATTGCAGCAGTGTAAGTTTAGCTTACTAACAAAAAAGTCTGTTTCTGCTTGCAAGTCAACTAAAAGAATGCAAAGGGTAAAATATTTTTATAACAAATACAGGATCTAGATAATACCTGCACATGTTTGCCATCTTCATTGACCTCTCCAAAGCATTCGATATGGTTAATCACTCTTTATTAATCAATACTCTTGAATCCCTATCTTTTGATATCCCTGCCATTAGATGGTTTACTTCTTATCTCACTAACAGAAAACAAGCTGTTCTCTGGAATAACCACATCTCTTCTCTTTTGCCTGTTTCTATCGGAGTTCCTCAAGGCTCTATTCTCGGCCCACTTCTCTTTTCCCTCTTCATTAATGATCTCCAAAATATAATCCCTCAAGCTACTTGCATTCAATATGCTGATGATTCTACACTCATCTGCTCTGCATCATCCACCTCAGAACTTAGATCTCATACTCAAAAGTCTTTAATACCGTCAAAACATGGTTCTCTAGTCGATTCCTCTTACTAAATGCTAAAAAAACTAAACTCCTCCTCTTCACCCCACATCCAGGACCCCCCCTTTAAACTTCACCATCTCCTCTAACACTGCCACTATCATCTCTCCTGACTCTACCACTAAACTGTTAGGTATTACAATTGATAATAATCTCTCTTTCAACCAACACATTAACAACTCCATAAAACTTGTCAATAGGAAAATAGGATCCTTATATCGTATTAGACCATTTCTAACACCTTCCTCTAGAACTAGGATTGCTCACTCCCATCTGCTTTCCACTCTTCTCTATGCTTCTCCCATTTTCACCAACCTTAAGAAAAACAACCTTTCTAAATTGGCTACCTGCTATAATAACATTGCTCGCTACAGGGAACCCCTACAGAACACATCACTGTCTCAACCTGAAACCACTAGGCTGGCCAGAATTTCAAAACTATCTTGCAATCCAACAACTCACTATTGCCCATAAAATTCTGTACCAACCTACGAACACCCCTATACTCTCTCAACTCATAATCCCCTATAATAATCTTAACTCTCTTCGCTCCTCCAGTAAACTATTGGCTAGTTCTATAAAATCAAATAACACTGCTGGTGACTCACTTTTACCAATTCAGTAGGTACAAAATGGAATTTACTTCCTAGCAACATAACAAAGATTACATCATTACCTCTTTTCAAACAAAACATTAAACTGCACTTCCAAAATCACTGGCTGTGCACCTGTAGTAAACCTGATTAACTTTCCACTACTTATACTCTACTTCAAAATTATCTCCTACTTCTTACCTACTTACTTGCTCCCCTTTCTATAGCTAATCACTTCTAATTTCCCTTATTCTTAGCCCTCTTTTCTCTTACTTCCTACTTGTATCAATATCTTACAAAGCATTTTTAACTTTATACAATGTCTTTGGACTTTAACTGTGTGTGGTAGTAATTATTTCATTTAATATCTTTATCATACTTAGTATTTTATGTTTGTATAGGTATTTTTTGTTTTACTTTATGGACTGTGTGAGTCAGTAATTAACTCACTTAGTAATAATAAGTAACTGTAGAGTTGTTAGTTTTTGTCTCTTAAACTTTCTTTAAAACACAAGTATGTTTTCCTTTATTGTACTTACTGTGGAGCTTTTCTCCCCGGGCCTCTACTGAAAATGGAAATATCTCCAGCTAGACTAGCCCGGTCAACAAATGTAAAATAAAAAATAAATAAAATAAAAATAAACATGTTCATAGTTGCCATGCTTGAATTTGCATGTCTAGGCACAAAGGCTCAGCTTTTAATTTTCTGCAACTTTGCAATTAGCTGAACTTCTTATCTTTGTGAAGCCTGAAATATTACTTTATCATCCCCTCAACATTCAAATTGCCTACTAAGCATTCTGTTTAATTAGATAAAGTAAGCATTTATTTTTTTTTGTTCTGCATTAGTGGGTCAAAACACAAACATTTACAACACTGAGGTTCTATATATGGATGGACAAAAGCAGAGATCAGCCCATTGTAAATCCTGACCAATAGGCACAAAAATGTAATCCTAAAAGAAAGAATATGCTCAGGATTGATGGGTAATTTTATTAAACATGACTCATTCATAAAACAATTAACCATTCATTTCCTGAAATGCCCTCATTCAAACAAACTTTAAACTCACACATCCATTTAATCCTGAAAATTCATCTCTTAAAAGCTCATAAAATATTTATCCACCTATGTTCAGTATGTTTTTAAATTTGCTGTGCTTCATATAGTTTGTGAATGCTAGAGACAGGTCTTATTAAGGCAGAGACTAAAAATAAAGAATCTAGGTAGATAAACCTTGCCTTGTAAGAGCTGTTGAATATCCATGATAAAATGGTTGTGTAAGTCATTGAGGAAAGACTTCATTATTTAGCTAATTTACATGTAGCTAAATTGTAGTTACATTGCCAATCTGCACATTGAGGTAGGTAACTACCATCGATGCATCATGATGCCTCCTTCATCCTCCTCAGTCACTCTCCCACACACACACACACACACACACACACACACACACACACACACACACACACACACACACATACATGTACACACACACACACATTTTCACACACCACACTCTCCATACCTGTGACTGAGTTGCCTGCCTTTCCTTTCTCTATTGCCCTCCCCCACCCACAATCCCCTTAATAGTTTAAATGCCATTATTGCCCAAATGCAGTATGCCCGGTGGGTAGTGCTTCCTCTCAACCCTTAATCCCTGTAATATTTTAAGTGCCATTATGGCACAAGTATAATATGGCTGGAAGCTAGTGTTTCCTCGACTCTCCCAATCTCCCACACTACTGTTGGTGCCATTAAGATATTTCCTAAATGTCCTTAGGAGTTATAGTCCCACTTCATTCATTGGTTATTAGGCCCATCATTGAACATATTCCCCCTTTGTCATGTACTTCACTAAGAATGTAAACCAACTCACCAGACCTCAACATTTCCTCACCAAAATGATTTCATATCTCAATGCTATTAGCTACTTAGAAGCCTTGTCTGTACTCTGTGATATAAAGATTCCTGAGAGATGATCTCTGTGTAACCATCCATGCTATAATGACTCAGCACTCATTATACTCCAACAGCTAAACAGAGCCAGTGGTAAGACAAATACCCCCTATAGGGACCTAAACCTATAGTACCATATCAACAACTTTGAATGACATGAGAGATCCCTAACCCAACATATTGCCTATAAATAGAAGAGAAGAGAATGTATTTAAACATTAGTCAGAATTCTTTCCTAACTGCTCTTTAAAGCAGATTAGATGACTGGTTGACTGATTTCAAAGTTTCACCTGTGATAAATTGGGAAATCTACTTAAAGGAAACTGTTAGTTTCCTGTCAGTACTGGGTGAAGTTGCAGTTTCTCAACAATCTCCTTGACCAAAAGCTTAGTGACAGCCTATGAAACTATGGAACTAAGTACATGTTAGTGAGCAGACCTTAACCCATAGTTAATTACACTAGACTGCAAATCAGTGGGGACAGTTTTCAGAAAGGAGGTAAAGGTCTTTGCCAGTTACAAGTATTAAAGTTTATAAATTCATTTTTAAATCAACGTTCTGTTAAGAAACTACTTTGCTGAATTAAGGTTGTTAATAGGAAAAAGAAAAAAGATGACTTATCTTTATATGAAGCATATACAGCTGGAAATGATAACGTAATAATACAATCATGAAGACTCTTCAGTAGAAAAATATTTCCAAAATTATTTCAATTTGTTATTGTTGCTTCTACAGGCATAAGAAGCAGGTGTTTAAACAAGCGAAAAAATCCTTTATATAGCCCATAGAGTTAAAATTTCTTTGCAATTGCATTAAGTGATTTTACTATGTTTATATATATATTTTAGTAATTAAAAAATTGTTAAATTTATAATGTATTTTTTCTTTAGACACTTAGTGGTGTTATCAGCATATTTGATCGCTTATTATCACTATAATTGTAGTGTATGCTATATAAAGGAGTTTTTAGCCTGTTTTAAACATCTGTTTCTATGCCTGAAGAAGCAACAATAGTTGTGAATTTTTTTTACTCGCAGATAAAACAGCTTCATTATATTCTGTCTTGTGATCCTAGTATATTTTTGGACTTTATTTAAGCTGGTAAACCCTCACAGGTCTTTCAGGAATATTCAAATATGGGACTAACTTCTAAGGTTTGGAACTGGCTGCCTGTTTTTCCATCTTTCAGATTTTCCTCCAGTCATCTCCATGGACTCTCCCACCATTGTCTGTAACTGCCTTTAAATAACTGACTTGTTGAATATAATGTATTAGAACAAGAACACCCATCCATCTACCTCCTTAACCAAATAAACTACTAGAAACTTCAACAAGGTGTCTTTATTCCTCTTGCAGGGAGGGTATCAGAGAAAGAGAGTCTCCTAGATCTGCTAGCTAAAGTGATTTTATCTGGACTATTCCTTTATACTCAGTTTATTAAAAGATGGTTAAAGTCACCTACATAATGTTTTTGCTAATAGTGAGATCATTTAATACATTGTGGAATTGTATGTGGTCATCAATAGACAAAGAAATGCTCTGTAACAACAAATGCTAGATAATTAATCCTATCAGTAGTAGTCTGCAGTTCAAAGAGTTCAGTTTGTGGGCGCCTGGAGATCTGCCTGGAGGTTCATTAGTAAATATGGAGACTCCACCACAGTTGCCATTGGGCCTAAAGACATGAAAAGCCCAAGTAATGAGGGAGGGGTCTCTTTATATTTAAACCAAACCTCAGTAACTACAAAGACATGGATGTTGTCTAAGTGCAGGATGGCCCTGAGATCAGGCAACTTATTGTTTTGATTTCTGGTGTTGAAGAGAGCCAACATAGTGATCTGATTTCAGGAAATATATGTTAATGATATTGAAAGGACCATTACCATTAACTGAACTCTGCCTAAAAATATATATAAATATATATATATATATATATATATATATATATATATATATATATAAAGCAGTAAAGGGTTATCCTGGAATGTCCATTATGTGGACTCTGACTAAAAAGTACTATATAGCAGCAAAGGCTTTAGCCAGTATGCTAAAGCCTTTGCACAAAAGGTGCAGGCCATCTTTAATGAGGCAGTCTGGAATGTTGATTGTCTTGATCCATAGTGGCACATATATGATTCCCATGGAATGATACCAGCTATTTAGATCATTACTGAAACAATTATCTTTTCTTTATAGCTATTCAACATGCAGAATGAAAAAAGGACTCCCCTCAGGATCAGTTTCTTACCTGCACTTGTAAAATACAAGAAATGTATGACATGCCTTTTGGCATGTCTCTGAATTTTTGTCTGAAGATGGGCACTGTAGCATGTAGTATTACTATATCATAGTCATATCTGTCAGGTGATAATGTCCTTGGGGCACATGTTACGCTAAAAATCTTGGTGCTTGAAAGACAGTTGTGAGTTGTGAATCTGTGTACCTGACACAAAAACATTTCTGCTGCTGCTGTAGTTCTGAGTGGCAGATTCAGAGTGCATTTGCTTAGGGTAACTCTTTATGGTAGATATGCATGTGGTGGATGAGTGGTCTGATTTTTATTCATAGGTTCATAGATTAGTACTAGGCTAACTGCCCCTGTGGGCTATTTTGAGCCTAGTCGATTACCCCATGTGAGAAATGAACCCTGTACCTTGTGTCTGTAAGGTGAACACCTTAACCAGTATGCCAAACCCCCCTTTTTTTACAGCCTCAGTATAAGGCATTTTTGGAGGGGGGGGGCAGACAGAAGAGAGAAAGACACAGAGAGACAGAGAGAGAGAGAGAACTTAGTCATGTTACTGAACTAGCATACAGCAAATATGCCTCATTGTCTTATAATAAGAAATCAGAATTTAATTCCTAAAGCTGCTTCTTTGGTGATTGACATACTCTGTACTGATATCACACACGGCAACCATCTGTAATGTTCTAGCCACTGTTTACACTAGTGTACCACCAGTTGTGAACAGGCAACTGTATCAGGACTTGACCAATCTAATCATGTCCTCAGTCACTTTCCAAGTCAGTGTGTGGATGTCTGTGAGTGTGTCAGTGTGTGTGTGTGTGTGTGTGTGTGTGTGTGTGTGTGTGTGTGTGTGTGTGTGTGTGTGTGTGTGTGTGTGTGTACTGTGCTATATGTGTCCTCTTCAACTAATTGTAGATAATGAATAAATGTCTCTTGCTAGGGATGTAAGAGATAAGTACTGTCTCCCAGTAACCAAATTATTGGTTTTTACATATAAACGAATATATAGATAGCTTGATGGATATAAGATAGATAGACTGATAGATAGAGAGCTGTCTCCATATATATATATATATATATATATATATATATATATATATATATATATATATATATATATATATATATATATACCTCTTTATAACTATCTATCTATATATTTGAATGGAGACTGCCATCTAGAAATTGCTCCTCAAGTATGCCTTTTATGAATTGAAAAGCATACTCCACAAATAACAAATATGCTGGACAGGATGTTGGACAACATCTGGGCCAGGCTCCTCTCTCCCCTTTCTCCCACACTAGGGGCTGAAATCTGCTTAATTGTGTTCTTACAAACATAACACCAGTGCATTCTAGCCCATAGCTGCCCCATAACTGGTCAAATTAGACAAATATAGCATTCTTTTTTCTACTCAGGTCCCTATCTAGGACATCATTCAGTCTTACTTTTTTTCAGGGATTTTTCCAGGGTCAATTGTCTAGCATTCTCTGATGATCTGTGCAGACAAAGAGCTCTCTACCCCATGAAGACCCTATATGAAATGTAGCCACATGTATCATTAATTTATACCCCAAAATAAACTTTTACATGGAGGCTTCTATTTCCATCTCAAACAATGCAAATGCAAAAAAAAAGCTCCTACCGTGGAAGCCTAGTATTAGCAATCTATATAAAAAAAGAAAAACTAGGAAATGGCAGATAGCCCCAACTCCATTTAGTCAGATCCAGGTGGCTATTTTACTGAGTACATAATAATAAATAAGAACACTTTGTTTAAAGTAAAAGGAAACTTTATTGAGATACTAAAGTGAAAGATAAGCACTTTCATCTAATAAACGATTTCCAACAGCTGTCAATTTCTTCAGATCAATGGAATTAATGTTAACCTGAAAAAGTCTACAACTCTTGAACATAGTTTAGTAAACAAAATCACTTATCTTTCACTTTAGTGGCTCAATAAAATTTATGTTTAGTTCATCAAACTGGGCTTTATTTATTACTATTTATACATTTACTAAAAAAATACTGGCTTGAGAAAATAAACTCAAAGTACCCCATAATAGATTTCACATCAAAAAGGTAGGCAAATAACTCATTCACAAGACCAGCACTTACAAAGCAAAATATATATTAAATATTACCACCTCATCTAAAGATGACCATAAAGCCTTATTTAACTGTATTGAAAATCACAGGAACAATGTTCAGCCTGACACAGAGTAAATCTTAAATGGTAGAACTTACTCTGACAGAGAAGACATTACCAGTGTAAAAGTGTATAAATACATTTCTGACTTCTCCACTTCCCCTCCTTGTTCGTCTCCTCTATCCATTCCCTTAATACTACCACATCTAATTACCTCAGAACTAGTCTTAGAAACCATCTCCAAAACCAAAAACACTAGCACAATGAATTTAGAAATCATATCAGGCTGTCTCCTAGCCAGCATGAAACTCTATCTCACAGAGACTTTTTTAAGTATACTTAATCTTAGTCTTTGCATATGGTATGTACCTAAGGCCTAGAGTACAGCTATTATGGTACCCTACCACAAGGGTGGTGCTACTACCTATCTGAGGAACAACAGACTAGAATCTAAACTCAAACCACAAATGTATACAAAACACACACAAAAAAATGAAGACTCAAAAGTAAAGTGTGAAAAAAAACTTTACTGGTGTCTCCTGGTACCTCGGCTAAAAAGCCTTCAAGGGATAAATTGTTACACCAACAGGACAATATTTATACTATATCACATGATGTTAACCACTTATACACATTGCACAAACCCTTTTCATTTAAAGTGACTTGAGGCATTGACCAGCAATATGCTTTTCTTCTACCAAATAGCAGAATATCCTTAGATAGTGGGTTCTATAGACTGCACGCACATACACATCAAAGCACCACCCAGTGAGCGGGGTAGGGTCTACATAAACTGCAAGGGCTTCCCCACCACCAACTGCCAGGTCATGTGGGATGCCTAGGGGATTATTTTGAATGTGTCTGCTGGTAGCCCTGGAAGCTATCACGACTCCCACATCTGGCATATGACACAGCTGTAGCAGTCATTTGCCAGTGGGGACCTCCCATATGGCCACATAGTGGAGGATGCTGGTTACGCACTGGAGCCATGGCTGATGACACCCATCAGAAATACACACACACCAGAACTCCATTATGAGGCATATGCACAAACCGGAATCATAATAGACCATGTGTTCGGGATGCTCAGGTCACGGTTCTGCTGCCTGGACATATCCGGTGGAGCCTTGCAGTACTCTCCAGCTACATGTACACAAATGTTCACTGTATGTGCCATGATACACAATATGATCCTGTGGAAACAACTGCAGCAGGAACAGCACAACGCAAGGCTACACAGCCCCCCACTATTGCCAAGGCCATCAACAAGCACAGAGGGACTTGGAGGAGAAACAACCTGAGCCTCCTGATGTAGGCAGAAGGAGGTGTGCCCAGTATGCCCAGGCTTTGGCAAAGAGGCAATTCATAGCACATACACTGACATGGTAGTGACCCAGGGAATGATACCTCCCTCT
This sequence comes from Protopterus annectens, assembly GCF_019279795.1. Lineage (NCBI taxonomy): Eukaryota > Metazoa > Chordata > Ceratodontiformes > Protopteridae > Protopterus > Protopterus annectens. The sequence continues at coordinate 125,544,856 of NC_056729.1, forward strand.
GACTCGCACATACAGTAAAAGGAATGTCAAACATGACACTACCTGTGCTTTACCATGTATAGGGAGTGTGCTATGTGCATCCGATATAGTCAGCTCTCCAGCACTGTCCTCAATACCGGCACAGCCACAAGGTAAGTCACTCTTCCTATCAGTTGCTGAATGGAGTAGTATGTTCTGCTAGTTGTAACTATGGTATGGATGTGAACATGCAAGGGAATCAGGTGGCTGAATGGGATGGCAGCAGATAGTGTACACCTATATGGACAGCATGAATTCCATAACAAATACTGGTGTCAACAAAGTAGGCAGTACTAGACAAGGTGACAAATCTTACTGCAGTACATGTGGTGGCCCAAATGTGTGTCCATAGGACACACACATGTATGTCAGTGAGGCTTACATACCCAACACCAGCCTCAGCCAGGAGGACAGGTGTAGATGACCACAAAGAATGGCTGTGATAATGCCTCCAATTGATGGCAGTGGTGAACAGCCCCTCTCCAGACCTACACAGACAGATTACAACAGGTCTGGCAGTTATATGTTAGTTCTGAAGGGTAAGAAGTCTGAAACTGAAATGTAGGTCAATAAAACCTAAGATCTGTACTCTACTGATATGCCTCTAGTCTGCATGATAGGTCAGAATACCAAATGAAATGGAAGCCAACAGAGTACCTGAAATACCAGTAAAGTCATAGCAAATGTTTACAGTTGTCAGGTGTGGCCCCACTCTCACAATCTTATGTAGAAATGCAGTAACATGTACATGTAGGTTGAATAATAGTGGAGCACAAATTACCTAGGGGTCGCCACAGCAGAACTCCGGTCCACTAATGATTGGTAGCTGATTTTACTTGCTGAGTTACCATCCCTGATGCACAACCTTCAACGAAGGTACACCCATTCACGCATGTCTCCACGCAGAAGACGGGCTAGCTGAGAATCGAACCCGACAGTGTCTTACTGTGAGGCGACAATGCTACTGCAGCACTACCACCACAGAATTGTACAAATCAGTATTCATCTAGCATTTATATACCCAGTCCTGTCAAATGTAAAGTTGTGTGTGAGTGTGTGTGTGTGTGTGTGTGTGTGTGTGTGTGTGTGTGTGTGTGTGTGTGTGTGTGTGTGTGTGTGTGTGTGTGTGTGTGTGTGTATGTGTCTGTGTGTGTGTGTATCTGTGTGTTTCCAGAGGAATGGTTTATGGCCCATTCACATACACTGCACTTCCTATTGCTCATGTTAGAACTCCTGTTGATGTCAATCACCTTGAAATAACCCTCTGGCCAAATCTCAACCCTGTAAGCTGAGTGGTGCTTGCAATATGTGTGTAATATTGTAGTGTAGACCAATAGTTAGGTAGGAGTTCTAATCCCAAACATGGCAACTGTGTGTGTGTGTTTGTGTGTGTGTGTGTGTGTGTGTGTGTGTGTGTGTGTGTGTGTGTGTGTGTGTGTGTGTGTGTGTGTGTGTGTGTGTCTGTGTGTTTCTGGAGGAATGCTTTATGGCCCATTCACAAACACTGCACTTCCCATTGCTCATGTTAGAACTCCTGTTGATGTCAATCACCTTGAAATAACCCTCTGGCCAAATCCCAGCCCTGTAAGCTGAGTGGTGCTTGCAATATGTGTGTAATATTGTAGTGTGGACCAATAGTTAGGTAGGAGTTCTAATCCCAAACATGGCAACTGTGTGTGTGTGTGTGTGTGTGTGTGTGTGTGTGTGTGTGTGTGTGTGTGTGTGTGTGTGTGCGTGTGTGCGTGTGTGTGTGTGTGTGTATGTGGAGATGAATTATTTTGAAGCCATTCACACTCACTACACCTCCATTGCCATACTTTGGCATGCCTGCTATCATTCACCTTAAAATAACCTTTTGGCCATGTTTCAGCCATATAATCTATGTGGCATTTGTGATAAATGCAGAATACTGTAGTGTAACAAGCTAATTAGGTAGAAGTTCTCATCCTGATCCTGCCAGCTGTGATAATGTGTGTGCTTCTCTGAGAGAGTGTGCATGTCTTCATTGACAACTGATTTTGTGGACATTCACACTTACTACACTTCCCTTACCCCTCCTTTAGCACTATAGCTGATGTTACTCACCTTCAAAGATACCTTTGGACAGCTCTCTAACATGTAAGCTCTGTGGCGCGTGCAATAACTGCATAACATTGTAATAACAATACAAAGTCAGGTAGGAGTTTGAAACTTAGAACTGGTAAGTGTGTATGTCATCAGTATCCTGTGTGAGTGTTGGGGTGATTGTGTAAGGACAGGATCAATTAAAGTGTGGGTTTTGCTACATCATTATATTGAGGATCTATATGTCCCAATGTCCACATTACAAGACCAACAGTTTTCAAACACTGCAGAGGTTGTTGTAGACAATCTTCAGCCATAAATGTGTACAGTCATGTGCAATTACTATGTGACAGTATGGATTAGTAAACAATATAGGCAACTGTTATAATACCCAGATACCACTTTCCACCCATGGATCATACACAAACACACTTGGCTCTTAGTCCCTTCCTTTCTTACTTTGTCTCTGTTTCTCTATCTCTCTTTCTCTCTCTCTCCCTCTGGTGGATGTAAAAAAGTACATCTGTTTTGCATAAGCAGCAGGTTGAGTTTTGTAAGTAATGCTCATGATCAGCTGATGGCCTGTGCACAAATTGCAGACACCCACTTGCTAATTGCATGTGGAACAGCTGTGGTATCATTCCTATGGCCAACTGCATGGAAACACACTCCTACAACTAAGCACTTCATGTGGGTGTTGGCCCTTTTCCTTCACTGTAAGCAGGACTTCATGTGGGTGACTGACAAACGGCATCACAGAGGGTAGTTGGAAATACCTCTTCGAGCATACACTGTGGAGACAGGCCTACAGATAGGAGGGGGATGCCCCAGACATGGGGACAGAATTTAAGTATTGCTGTTCTACATTTGAAGTAATGTTGGCTTAGCAGGGTTTGTGTGGATATGGCTGTTCTACATGATTTAAAGTCTGGTATAACAGTGTTATGTGGTTGAGGAAACTTTCACGTGTAGGGCTATCTGCAGACTGGCCAGAGTTTGGAGTCTTACATGTGGTGTGTTACTCACACATTTCCTATCTTTAGAAATGCAGTCAGTACATGGTGACATCCATGTGAGTTACTAACTTCATATCCCTCAGAAGAGATATATCACAACAAACCCTGTTACACCAGGAATTTTCAGTTTTCACTTTATCACAGCAGTATGTCAACACTGGCCGTGTGTTTGTGCCTCTGTCCCCAAAGTCTGTCTCCCTTTGTCCATATGTCATGCAGTAAGAGGCGCATATGCATAGTATATCATTATTCACTGACATCATACCTGATAACAAGCCAGTGAGATATCAGACTGCTAGACATGTTATGTATAGTAGGCCTTATATTTGAGGACAAAACCTGGACATTCTGTTGCAGTCTGTGCAGTAGTGAGGTCTGCGTACTTATGGTTATTGTTGACAGAGTGTCAGTACTGTGTAGCAGTATACTGTGAATATGTTATTTGGCCTGTGTACAGACTGTGGTAGATGTCAGTGTTCTTTGTTCTGTTCTATCTGATGTTGCATGCTGCTCCAGTTTCTGGTACCCTATCAGCATATATATATATATATATATATATATATATATATATATATATATATATATATATATATATGTTTGTAGGGCCAGACTGAGACATGTCACATACCACAGTCGGGCATCAGACTACACTGTGTATTGGGCCAGTATATATAGGGTTAGTGTGTGAGTGGCAAATATGAGGATGGTTTTGTTCACACAGTCCATATACTGTACAATTAATTAGGCTTACCATAATGTGACTGTGTTAAGATTGGTTGTGAGTATGCACTTTCACACTGGTGTCTGTTACTCCCTGCTGTTACATGCCTGTAGTGCCTGCTATATTGCAAGTACATTTGCATTCCCCCATAGAAAACTTGAGGTAGTGTTTTGGCAATCTGCCTGTAGTTTACACAGTGCTTTGTTTCTTTTTCGATAATCATTATACACAGTGCTTTGTGACATGCCTAGCAGCTCAGTGTATTTACCTAGTGTGATGTTATGTCCAGATATTTTTCAGATGTACTTTTACCTGGCCACCATATGTGTTGTGTATTTCTGAAAAGGCAGTGGGATGCTGTGAAGATGTATGTCACTAACTAGTGGGAAGTATGTGGGCTTGGGACCTCTGCTCCTCCAGTTAATATGTGTTAGGACAGACAGGAGGGTGTGAATGCATCAACTGTGTGAGCTTATCTATTCCAGTATTTGTGTGATATCCCCATTTACATGGATGCAAACACCCCCTTTGTCAGGCTTGGTACACATGTCTTGCACAAAGGAGTTCTGTGTATAACTCTGGACTGACCAGATTGTATCAGACTGTCCATGTTTATTGGTCATATATCTGCTGTAATCCACAGGGTCATGTGATTTGTGTGCTACTTCACTATGATGATCTTATGATGTCTGTCAGTAACTGATGGCGTACATGTCAGTATCAGAAGTGACTTCCTACACAACATGTCTGTTGACACAATCCCTGTTACTGTAGCAACATTCTACATTTATACCTGCTATACTTACATTGCATTCCCTTGCACTAAGAGGTTATGACTTATGGTGCTGAGGTATGACTCCACTACATGATATGGGCATATGTTATATATACATACATGTATATATATATAAATATATATATATATATATATATATATATATATATATATATATATATATATATATATATATATATATATATATATATATATGGATTCACTTTATATCCTCGATATACTGAAATATCGAAATTCAGTATTTTGTGGCTATAAAGTTGAAACCGTAAAACAACAAAAACTCAGAAGCTCGAAATTCAAAATCTTGCACACCCGAAATTTTGAATTGGTGCTTCTACTCCACACACACACACACACCTTCCTCCCCACACACAAACACAAGCTCTCTACTACACCCCCCTACTTAAATATTCTAACTCCGAGGTTGCACTACATACAAACACACACAAAACACCACCACACAAGCTACATTCTCCTTGCACACACACACATCGCAGCAACAAAACACACTAGCACACACCACTGCCCCTACCCAAAATCCTTAATAAATAAACACTTACCTGAATCCGCAACCACAGTGAAACACCGGAAGTGCTAATTCAAAATCTCCAGTGTGCGAGGTTTTGAATTTCATGTTTCTGAGGTTTCGTAGCTTTCAGGATTCCACTTTATGGGCTTGAAATACTGAATTTTGATATTTCAGTATTTTGAGTTTCTAAAGTGAATATATATTTTTATATATATATATATATATATATATATATATATATATATGTGTGTGTGTGTGTGTGTGTGTGTGTGTGTATGTACATGTATACATATATCCTACATACATATATATATATATATATATATATATATATATATATATATATATATATATATCCATATCCTTATGTGTAAACATGAGTGTTGTATATACCTTCCCAGATGCATTCCACCATATATATCTGATATGTGTAAATTTAGATATAAAAACATGACTGATTCAACACTATTTTCAATTACAAGTACTAAACAATTGTAGTAATCAAAGCAGTTGTTCACCACTATTCAGTATGTGTACTGAATGATATATCTGAAAAAAACAGATATCTTCACAGCTCTGATGGCTTAGTGGTTAACAGCTGTGACTGTAGTGTATAGGGTCCTGGGTTCAAGACCTGGAAAGGCTGTTGATTTTGTTGCTAGGCAGAACAAGGACTGTCAGATACAGAGTGGTTAAGGCAGTTTTGTGTAGCTTTAAGCGGGTTTGCGTGGGTTTGCACGAGGGTAAGTGCTGCTAAAGTATGGTTAAACGAATAAGCGCTTACACTGTGTAGGCTTCGTTTACCAGTGTGCAAATGTGCTTAGTATTTACACTTAAGCAAAGCTTACACCTTCTAAGCATAGCTCAGCCCTGGTAACCAGTGATCACATTCCAGTCTGATAAAATAGCAGGTTAATGACAGCTTTAGTAAGTGTATTTATTTCCATGTACATAACATGCCTCTATGTGCTGTCATTACAGTAGCAAGGGGTGTGAGTATACTGTATGGGATACCTGAGTATACATGGCTAGTACAGCAATATTTTCTTTTTGTATGTGTTCCATACATGGGTAGTATCCCAGGTTATATGCAGTAACACTTGCATGTATTGCATCATTACGTTACTACTTTTAACAGTGCTTTTTCAAATAAGAGTAGATTGCAGATTGTAGTACTGGAACCATACACTCCTGCATGCAAAGCAAGACTCTGAGTACTGACTTTCGTGTTCTTGGTGTGTGAGCTGTATGTTATTAAGAATCTGCTACTGGATGTTGTTGTATCGTTCGGCTTTTCCCGGTTAGGGGTCACCACAGTGGAACTCCGGTCCGCTAATAATTGGTAGTTGATTTTTACATGCCGAGTTACCAGCCCTGACTCAAAACCTTCAATGAAGGTACGCCCATTCATGCATGTCTCCACGCAGAAGATGCTCTATCTGAGAATCGAACCGGACAGCGTCTTACTGTGAGGCGCCAATGCTACCGCAGCACTACCACCGCGGGATCTGCTACTGGATATTGATCTATTTTTTATTTTTATTTATTTTATTTTATTTTACATTTGTTAACTGTGATAGTCAGACTGGACACAGGTTCATTTTCAGCAGAGGTCTGGGGAAAAAGCTCCATGTGTGGATAGTTACATAACAGTTAACAGTAGCAGTTTTATACAGTTATAGATACCAGTACAGAATTATAGGATTACATGCATACTTAAAAACTTCGAATCATACATACTTAAAACTTAACAACATTAGTTTTTTGTTTGAACTTAGACATTTTAGTGATACAAGGCTGAAGAAGGTAGCATATCATTCAGTAGTATGATATATATGAGAAAGATAGTCAAATGTTACTGACTTTTGAGACTATTTTACAGACAGCCAGGTAGTGAAGAAAGTGGTGAGCTGGTTAGTCATAGTTGGTACAGGGGCACAGTCAGTGATTTTTTAGGTATTTTTTGAGAGATGTTTTAAATTGGTTTAAAGACTGGATTGATGTAAGTTCTGCAGGGAGTTGGTTCCAGATTGTACAAACAGCATTGCAGAATAATGACTCACCTACTGAATTTTTAGATTTAACAGTTTGTGTCAACATTTTGTCAGAAGAGTGGTGAGTCTTTAGGATACTATATAGGGTAATTCTATTTTTTAGTATGTTCATGCTTTCGGGCTGATAGAAGACTTTGTGGGCTATTATTAATTGGTTATACTGAATTTGGGAGGGAAATTCTAGCCAGCCTAGATATTGTAGGTTAATACAGTGGTAGGTTCTATATGCCAAGCCTGTGGAAAATCTGTCTATGTTATTGTAGCAGCTATTGAGTTTATTGAGGTCAGACTTACTCAGGTTTGTATAGATTGGGGAGGCATAAAGAAGGGTTGAAAGTAAATGGGTTCGGGCAATCACTGTCCTAGAAGTTGGGGGTAGAAATGCCTTAATCCTATATAGAGATCCTAGCTTTTTGTTGACTGTTTTAATGGTTTTGTCAATTTGGGTAACAAACTTAAGTTTATTGCAACAATTACACCTAGTAGTTTTGTATTACTTTCTGGGGAAATTGTTGTGCCATTATTGGATGTTATGGTAAATTTTGGGAGTGTAGCTTTCTGGGTGGGGGTGAAGAGTAGCAGTTTTGTTTTATTTGGATTCAATAGAAGACACCTCTCAGTGAGCCAGTTTTCTACTACATTGAAAGTATTTTGGGTTAAGGTCTGCAGGTCTAATGGGAAGGTGGCAGAGCAGAGTCGGGTAGAGGCGTCTGCATATTGAATGCAAGTTGCTTTGGGGATGACTGTATGAAGATCATTAATGAAGATGGAAAATAGGAGAGGTCCTAGTATAGACCCTTAAGGAACTCCAAGGGTGACTGGCAGTAGGGAGGAAAGGCTATCCTTCCATAGCAAAGCTTGTTGTCTGCCACTTAGGTAGGACTGAAACCAAAGTATTGCCAGACTGTCTGTGGCAAGAGGTTTTAGTGTTTGAATGAGTAGCTGGTGGTTTACTATATCAAATGCCTTAGATAGGTCAAGAAAGATGGCAGAGGAGAGTGTATTATTATTACAGATTTGATTTATTATTTGAGAGAAGGATAGAAGGGCTGAGGTGGTACTATGGCGGGGTTTAAATCCATGCTGTGAGGGAGCTAAGAAATTGTGAAAATTGAGTTAATGAAGGAGTTGCTTGTGGATACATTTTTCCATAATTTTAGCCAGAAGGGATAGAATGGTGATGGGCCGGTAGTTTGGTAGATCAGTGGAAGTACCCCTTTTATGGAGAGGAATTACATGGGAAATATTCCAGATGGAGGGGATATATTCTTCATAGATGGTTCTGTTAATTAATATTGAAATGGGATATGCTATTACATCTGCAGCCTTTAGAAGATATTCAGCCGGCAGTAAGTCTGCTTATTTGTTTTCAATTTCTTGATTAAGGATCGGATAAATGCTGTTGGGACAGGTTGAAAGTTAAAGGATGGTTGGGTATTGGATATGGGGTTAATAGGGTCTAGGTTGTTGGGGCCTAGTTGGTTGGCAAGGGATTGTATAGTTTCTGTAAAGAAGTGTTGAAGGTGTTGGCAATATTTTCTGGAGGTTTTTGGAGGATAGATGCAGGGGTAGGGGTAGTAGTATTACTTGGATGTAGAAGATTATTTAAGCTGGACCAAAATTTATGTGGTCGAGTTTGATGTTTATGTTTCAAGTTAGAGTAATAGTCTTTTTTTGTCTAATATTATAGACTTCTCAGCATCATTTCTTAGCTGTTTATAAATAAGTTGATCCTTAGGGGTTTTATTGGTTTTCCAAGAGGACCAGGCCTTATTTCTATTCATGATTTTTTGGCTAGTTTCTTTGGACAGCCACAGAGCTACTTTTTTCTTTGTTCTGGTGGTCCGGGTGGGTGCATGATTGTCAAGGATTGTAAGAAATGTGGAGTTAAAGCGTGATACTGCCTCGTCTAGTGGGAGTAGTTTTAGTTTATTTCAGTTACATGACTGAAGCTCTAATAGGAATTTGGTTTGATTGAAGCTCTTATTGTTCCTAATAGTACTGAAGCTAGGTATTTGAGGGATATCAGATTTTTGTCTGAGTATATATGTTAGGAAGTGGTCACTTATTTCCTCAGGTTGGGTGCCTGCCTTATACAGTTGGGTAGTGTTATTAATGAGAATCCAATCTAATATACTTTCTTTGTTTTTGGGCTTACTAGTTCTGGTGGTGGAGGTTATAACTTGGGAGAAACCATATAGATTTATGTGGGTAGTAGGGAAGTCTGAGGAGCAGGTGTTCCAATCTACATTAAAATCACCTAAAACAATAGTTTCTTGAGGGGAGTTTATGGACAGCCACTGAAGAATGTCTTCAAGGATATTGGTGTTGTTACCAGGTGGGATGTAAATGCAGCCAATGTTTATAGATTTATGCTGGTTAATTTGTAGTTTTGTAAAGAGTATTTCATCTTATGTGGATGTTAACTGTAGATTACTATGTATTTAGGATATGTCATTGAGGGCTGCTGTCATGTAGTAATGGCATACCTATCAGTGTCAGAAGTCTATCTGTCAAAACATTCATCCTAATGCATAACCTGTTGGCTAGCTGATTTCTGTCTGTTCTCTGTACAGATGTGCAGATATCAGATATCCATCTTGGCTGCTTACAGGCATTCTATGATTGACTGACACTGGCATGTCTGCCCAGCTGTGTTATGAATGCCACAGCTAGGAAACCCCACCCTGTATGCACCACATGCCATGGATACCTAAACCACTACCACAGTCAACAGAACATGCTTGGGTACAGGTATCTAACCCAGACACTGGGCATGTTATGTAATATATGTTGCATACATGTCAATTGTAGCACCTCACTGGCCCTCTGCAAGAGAAAACCAGATGATTGGATGTTGAATTTAACTGTCACGTCGGGGATCACTAAAGTGGCATCAGTTGAGAGATGGCCTTCTGACAAATGTCAGGTGGCATGATACTAGTGTACCCACATGACTTACTCTTCTCATTTCTCGATGGACATTAGCCTGGTACACACCTAGGAACACCTGCACCTATGGACCCCAGTACTGACAAATATGTCAGTGTGCATTACTGAGAATAACAGTGTCTGTGTGTTTGTAAACTTGTAGTTGACAATACCTGGAGTGCCTTCTCACCCACTATACCCCCCATTGCCGTACTAAGAAATGGCTGCTGCTGTAATTGATGTTAAATGTACCTTGTTACACTCTTTACCCTATGGGCTACCTGGAGCTTGCAGTACCAGCATAACATTGTTCTACAAATGGGTAGATAGAAGTTGGTTACCCACTGAGTCCTGGCAGATGTGTGCATGTATGTGAGTGTGTATATTTGTAGGAGACAGTATTCTGAGGCCACATTCTCCAAATACAATAAACCTTGCCATACAATAATAAGGGATAGTGATGTTGCTGACATTAGGAGAGCCATGACAAACCCTCACCATACTATTCTTGTGGCATGTGCAATAAATGCATATTCCTGTAATAGCACTGATTAGATAGACAAGGGGTTGTATTGCAGTCCTGGTCAATGTGTGATTGTGGGTATGTCAGAGCATTATCATGGGTTTCAGTGAGTACAATATCAAATGTGGGCTGTGGGTGCTTAGTATACTGTCTTTACACCATGGTACCCCAAGTACATGTCCCAAGGTCCACTGTATGATGACCGCTGTCACTATCAACCATACAGGTAACTGTTTACACTATCCAGCACAATGATGCACGTGCTGTGTGCAAATTCTCTGTAACAGAATGGACTCACTGACAAGGTAGTTAGCATTGCTAAACCCAGGTTTGTCAGATGTGTCTATGACTGATATGTGTTTGTCAATGTGTATATGACAGTATGTCATACTATGTATTGTTCATTAACACCCAGTACATCACCTATTACCATACTGTACAAGGCCTGGTGATGTTCTTCACTTAACAAGAAACTTGGGACACACCTCATCCTAAAACCTCTGTGGTGTGTGCAATTAAGGCTGAACACATTAATAGCAATAAGTACCTGGGTAGGAGTTCTGCTCTCAGTGTTGCCAAGTAAGTGTGTGTGTATGTGAATGGATCTACTTCCATTTGCAGAACAGACATGTCCCAGGAGATCATCTGCCCGAGAACTAACTGGCAAAAGGTAACATTTCAAAGGAATCATCTTGTGGAAATTCATTCCATCAAAACTAGTAGTAGATGTGTAAATCCACTCTTCCACACTGTACAGCTATACAGTGATACTGGAGTTGGTATATATAAACCACGAACACAGTACCAATGATAAAGGGGATTTTAAGTTATATAACTACACTCATACCCTTTTTAATAGTGAAAGTGTCAACTTGTTTTCAAAGGGCTTCAGTTTTGTACCCTGTAGAAAAGGGAATTTGGTAAATACTATACTTGATTTAAAATTATTTACGCGTAAATTGAATTTAAAAATACTTTTTCAGAATAATCCTACTGACATTAACACTAACTTGGCTCAAGGGAGACTATCTAAATCTAGTGTTTACAACCCACCAATGAATGAAAAAGTGGCTATATTTGAAAAAATTAGTGAAATTGACATTAGGGATTTTTTTAGCAATTACAACACTAGTATACATAACAACATGACCAAACAGGAACAACTAACATATAAAAATATAATGACAACTAAAGACATCAGGATAATGAAACCCGACAAGGGTAGTGGTGTGGTTATAGTGGATAAACATGACTACATCTCCTATATGAATGTTATGTTATTAGGAGATTCTTATGAAGAAGTGAGCAGAAATGAAATCAACATTGCGCATAAAAAGATTGATTTGACACTTAGGGACATGTTATACCAAGGTGAATTAACCGAAGTTAATTGGAATTATTTATGTAATGATTATCCTGTCATCAGTGGGATTTTTGGAATCCCTAAAATACATAAAGGTTTGGACAACCTACAATTTAGACCCATAGTAGATGGCAAAAGGAGTAAAACCCATTTTATTAGCCAATTTTTGGATTACCATCTCAAAATGGGGATTGGCACTTTCCCTTACATTCTCAAGGATTCTTGGGACTTTTTGGAGAAAATTAACATGTTAGAATTTAATGAGGGTGACACTTTAATCACTATGGATGTTTGTAATGTTTTTACAGTAATACCACATGAGATAGGTCTTGTATGGTTGGAAGAGCAACTCTTCCATACTAATTTATATGACCAAAACAAAATTAACGTGTTGACAAAACTTATGGAAATTGTTTTGAAAAACAATTACTTATATTTTGAAGGCAATTGCTATCGACAAGTGAGTGGGGTGGCGATGGGGGCAGCTTGTGCCCCCATGTTTGCCAACTTCATCATGACCTATTGGGAGCTACATTACCTGTTCAATACACGTTTTTACTTACATGTAAAATTCTATGCAAGATTTTTAGACGATTTATTTATTGTATGGGACGGTGACCAACTTGAGTTGAAGGCCTTTTTGGAATATATAAACAACAGCATGTGTTTTTTTAAAATTCACACATGAGACGAATAAAGAAAGTATTACCTATTTGGACATTAGGTTAACATACGATAAAGTTAATAATGTACTAAAATCTAACATTTATAGAAAATCCACCTTTTCTAATTCTTATTTACAGTTTGAAAGCTGGCACCCTGACCATCAGAAAAAGGCTGTTGTTAAGGGACAGATGGTCAGGACTGCTAGAATGGTCAGCAATGAGGTGGATTTTCTAAATGAAATACAATTCATTACGTCCTTATTTGTTAATAGAGGTTATCCTGAGGAACTATGTACAAATATCCTTGAGGAAGTGAAAACTAAAAGACATACAGGGTTTTACAAAGCAATTTTAAATGGTTATAATAGTACAGTTGTGGGCGGATGTAACAACAAAATAAATAGACCTTACAACTCTAACATAATCCCTTTTTATATTACTACATTTAATGACATTTCTTATGTCATCAAAACTATTATTAATAAAAACTGGAATTTGATTAGGATGGATAACACTTTGGGAAGGTTTTTTCAAGGGAAGATCTCATATATTTTTAGAAAAGATATGTCCTTTAAAGAACTATTTGAAAATAGAACAACAGATAGAATTGATAAACCAAATAAACGGATTGGTAACTATAAATGTGGTAGGTGTTCCACATGTGTATATATTTTCAACACAGGTACAAGTGTGAAGGTTAACAAATATAAAATTAACATTCATGAATATTTCAATTGTTTTACCACGAATGTTATATACATCGCAGTATGCCAACAATGAGATGCATTTTATGTTGGTAAAACAAGCAGACATTTGAGGGACAGAATAAAGGAACACTTGTTGGACATTAAAAATGTTAAACTTACTAATGCCTTGGCTAGACACATTGTACAACACAAAAAACATCAATTCAAGTTTTTTGGCGCATCACACATTAAGAATGATCCACAGGGTAGAATTAACAAATTTAATCTAGACCTATCAGAATTAAGGATGCAGATATTATTAAATGCTCACAACTACCCGGGGTTGAACGAATATTGCAGTATAAAACCTATTTTGAGACTTAACAATCTCAAAGGGAAGTAATTTTTTAACGATACCCCTGGTGGTTTGTGTAGCATTACTTGTGTGAAGCGACTTAATTAATTTCATTTGTACATTTTAAATATAATATATTATATATTTTATATATACTACTTTTTACATATATTATATTTATTTATTAGTATATTTCACATGCACTATCTACATTGTTATGCATTATGGCAATACAACATATTATTATACATACATTTACGATTTAATTAGTATTTTAAGATATTGAATATAACATTTTTATTATTTATCAATTCATTTATTTTTTGGAACATTTCTACATATATTTTCAACAACAATCAGCATTAAATTAGGAATATATTACATATTTATACGTGTGTGTATACTTTTTGTATTTTATACATTTTTATATTCACATATGTACATCTTTTATATACATTTTTTATACACACTTGTATTATATTATAATACACTTAATAATTTCATATTACCCATAAATACATTTAACATGGCACATTATTATAGACACTTGTTTAATATATAATACATTATACAACATTATATGTATTATATAATATTTATTTTGTAGTTTATGTATGCCATATATTTAATTTTTGGGTTCATAGGGTTCAAATGTATTAAATTTATTTTAGTATTTTATGATATTCTTCGTTCTACATGAATGTTTTTTACAGTATGTTTACAACGTATATTTTGTATGAGAGGCATTTAATTTTGTTTTTAAAACGAAAATTGAAACATATAATTTAATAATTTTTTAAAATGGAAATTGATATATTGAATAATTGACAATTGGTTTCGGTACTACTATTTAAGTGGCTCAGATATACTATTTTCTTGTATTCTGATGAAATCCGTGGAGACGGACGAAACCTAGGTCAACGCCAGTTTTGTTTGTTTTATTTCATGACGAATAAACTACCTTTGGAGCATTTATTGACCCAGGAGAGTTTTATTGAGGTCTGATTTGCAGAATATACTGCTTGTGGACATTTTATTGGTCTTCAGCATATACTTCCACGACGACTGTGTACCTTTCCTTTGGAGTAAGTTGGTATATATAGTTGGGTGTGGTCGTTGTGGGCACAGCCACCCACATTGAGGTTATTGTTGTCCTGTGTTAACAGGTTGAGTAGTTGTTAATCACACTATATGTGGTTATATGCCACCCTACACCCTCCAAAGTAGGGGGCTGTGCTACCTACACAATCACACTTATGTTTACCAACTCCAGGATTGCACTACATTGGGGAAGAGGACATATACCCTGCCAGTACCATTGTCGATGATATTAAACTGGCAGACTGATTATTTACTGATGTGATATTTTGCCCTATTTGGTCTTGGTGGAATTACATAGGCCAAAATGAGTTCAGTGCAAAATTAAGTACATCCATGTGTACAGCATCAACATCAAAGCCTGTGTATGTGTGTGTGTGTGTGTGTGTGTGTGTGTGTGTGTGTGTGTGTGTGTGTGTGTGTGTGTGTGTGTGTGCGTGCATGTGTGTGTGTGTGTGCATGCGTGTGTGTATGTGTGTGCATGTGTGTGCATGTGTATGTGTGTGTGTGTGTGTGTGTGTGTGTGTGTGTGTGTGTGTGTGTGTGTGTGTGTATGTGTGTGTGTGTGTGTGTTATTCACAAACATTTGGTGTGTGTCACGCAGTACACCTACCATTGTCCACTGTAGAAGAGCTGCTGACATCAGCCACCATGCACTTACTTTTATATACCCCTTAGACCTATCAGCCATGTGGCACATGCCGTAACTGTTATACAGACCTGTTACTTGTGTTCAGCTGTACCCAGGATATGACACAGTCAATGTGTCACCACAGTGCCATACCTCTTGTAGGAAAGGACATCAGACCAACATCCTGCTGACACATAGACACTTAAAACACAAACTGAATACATTATGGAAAACACAATCAGCCAGTGTTAATAACAGCTATAATGCATCATGGCTGGACAGCTACACACCCTGACATGTAAGCATTAAGCATTCCAGCTGAAAACATGCTAAACAGCATTACATTGCTAAACCTTAGTACATTCACCCTATCCATCAGAACCATATTAGCATGTCCCTGCATTGATGGTATGGATGACAGGGATGTGGCACAGGTATCATCATATGCACAGTATGTGTTGTGGGTTTCCCAGAGACCTAGGCTGAGCCATTTGGTTGACATCATGTGTGTGTGTTAGGGGGTTCTTTATCAATTGGGATGTGCAGATGTAGTGTGTGTAGGCATGGGGGTGCCCTAACTATGTTAGAGATGTGTGTGTGTGTGTATGTATGCACACAATTCTTCCACGTGGTTGCCCTATACAGGGATTTGTTGGACAGCTGCAGACTGTACAGGGCAGGGTGGACAGTTCACCATGCCTGGCCATGGACATGGGAACTGTGTCTGCCAGGGGTTCCATGAGCACTACCAGGTAGAAGCCCAGATATGTTACTCTCTACTGATGATGACAATCGTCTGCTGGATCTGCATCCCTTTTGGGACCATCCAGGACCACGTGCATGAGGCCTGCTGTGTTGTGGTGTGGACAGCACCCCCCCCTGCAGTGCTCATACTGGTACTGCCACTACGGTAGCAGCTGTGACTTGTTGCACATCCATGTAGACCTCCACCTATTGGTGTTGGTAAACTATGTTCACATGGCTGACACCCTACTCCCACCATATGCTCTAACACAGACACTACATGGTCGAGGATCCCCACCATCTCAACCAACTGTCTATCCAGGACCACTGCAAAATAATGGTAGGAACCTGCAAGATCACGGATGTTGTCAAGTACAGCAGAATAAGTAGCCCAATAGTACCTCAGACTCTGTCTGATGTAATGTTCCATACATCATGACAGCCCAAAAAATGCATTTGGTGAAACTTGCTATGGCACTTCTGCCAGGGGCATGAAGGCCAGCAACCCTCCTATGAGCACCCCTGTACATCTGCCTGTCTGGTACCTTGCTGGTCAGAGACACTTTCCATAGTCCCCAAACTGTCCTGTCCCATGCCACCACCCACCAAGTGTCCCTCATCTATGGCCACTAATGATGGGGTATGTATGGGCATTGTGACTGTGTGCGAGGATGGGGTGGATAAAAGTGGGATGTCAAATCATGGCACAGCTTCAGCCTCTGACATCCCTGCCAATGCCTCACCATTCCTATCATCATTGTCAGAGTCTGTATGAACACTAACGTCAGTTTGCCTGCAGGAGGGACCCTGACCCACCTCGCCACCTGTGAGGGGAAAACCAAAAATGTAATTTAAGACCTGTACATTATTGCTTACCTCTACACACACTCACACACACACACACACACACACACACACACACACACACACACTTACAGGTGAGGTGGCACAAAGATATTACACAGATCTCTCATTACCCAACAGTCAATATGCATGACATATTGCACTCAACAGCATGCACTGCAGCTATACTCAATCCTTGTTACCAACATTATACATCTCTGTAATGCATGAGTTGTGTTAGTAGGGGATGCCCCTTCTCCTGGAACACACTGCATCCATGTACACAGTATTGCTGTGCACATGTACAGCACCCTGGCATGTACTGTGCACCATAACTCACTAGTGTACACACCATTGCTGAATGTGTATATGTGTAGCAGTTATGTTTGTTCTGTTGCTCACAGCCCCTATGTGTTTGTCTGACACATACCTGGGATGATATGAGGATTGATGTGAATAGTTAATGCCTGGCCTATGATTTGCAGATCTCATCATCAGCAGTGCATGTATGAGCAATAAAATCCAATTACACTGACAACCGTCAAAGCTTAATGTGGATATGAGGAGTGTACACACCCTTGTTGATATACCAGCCTCTTCCATGATATGCAATGGGGCCACAATACTGCATATGTTAACATTACACACACCTGATATGTGACATATGACCTGTGCAATGAAATGTAGTATCAAACAAATGTGTTAGTCGTGCAGATGCTGAATGAGATGCATACAATATGTGGGTTGCATAAGTGTGCACACACTTACCACAATGGTTTGTTGCAGCACCTGTTAAGTGAACTACTGCAGTCACTATTCCTGGAAGGTGTCTACTAGCATGGCCCATCTTCACTTGCCATTATTTGGTCACTCTGCCCTACAAATGTCCCCCAAATCTGCTGGATTGCAAGGTCAGCTCATCTGCACAGCCCTTGGAGGTCACATTGTGCCTTCACTATTGCTGTGGAGTAAGGGTTATGTCTGGCACAATTCAGGATCTTGACTGTTTTTGGATGCAGCCATTCCTAGCGAGCTTTGGATGTATGCCTCAGTTCACTGTTGTGTTTCAGGATGACACCCCTCCCCATTCTCAGCCTTATTGCAGATGCTTGACAACTATGGGCCACACATGAGTGCCATTTTGCAGTGTTCCAAATTTAGAATGCCATGTCTACTGGCCTAGTCCCTGCTAACAGCAAACCTAAAGGTGTACACTGGCACCAGCAAGGTAAAAATGGGGATGGTGGCCCTGAGGTAGAGTAAGGTGTTGCTTGTGCACCACATGTATCTTTATTAATACTGTCTGTAGGTTTCAACCTTGGTCTCTACACCATTACACATTGCAACACATGCCTTTGGGAGACTTGATGTTATGCATATGCTACCTGTAGAGAGCCCTGGATGATGCTTCCTGTGGAACAACTCTTCCATCTGATTACCCTATCCAATAGGCCACATTTATGTAGATTCCAGGCAATTGTCGACACAGGTACTGCACAGACAGTACTTGCTAGACATTCCTGCAAGTCCCTTAGTGTTGCTGCATGTTTCTGGGCAGCCTCCATGACCAGTTTGCAACATGTGTTGCTATCTGTCTTGGATGGGCATCTGTTTATTTTCTACATTAATGTTGTCCCATACTTCATACACACATACATGGCTGTTTGCCATGGTATATGAAATGGTGAGGTAAGGATACTTCTCCCACTCCTGAGTGCTACCTTTCAGATATGGGATCCATTCCATGGTTTGTAAGCTGTGTGCAAGCCACTGCTGCCTCTGTTGCAGGTGAGTGGGCAAATGTCACGGACATACTTCTTGGACAGCAGACCATCACTTGTTGTGACATTGAGCCCCTGTACTTGATAGAAGGTGTGTACTCAAGAAGAGTGAATGCTGTCAGTATCTCAAAAACTGCTTCCACAATATGTTATTTAAAGTGTGTGCACACATATTCTTCTGTGTTTGTTAAGTTATGTATTCCCCATATTTGTTGTCCTAACATAGAATTCCATATTACACATTCATTGCTCATGCTAGGATCACATTACAGGTTGTAAAAGGTGTTGAATGTGGTATTGTGATTTGCCATTGTTTAGATCAGGAACAGTTGCCATTGTAATAGTGGTGTATACACTGTTGTAGCCACTGTATAAGGGTTATGTTTTAGACATGTCCCTACTTTAGGCCATTTGTCCCATCATTATGTTCATCTCTGTCCATGCATGATGCACTGACAGGTAGTTAGGTAAACTGCAGGACTCTTACATACTCTTCAGATATGCCACCATGGTGACCACTGTGATGCAGTGGTTAACAGCAACAATAAGTAAACATGCAGCATGCATTATGGGTAGGTGTGTTAAATGAGTGCATGGCAAATACCATGGCCATAACATGGCTAGTGTATTGGCAAACCAGAACAAAACAACTTCATACTCACCAGCTACAGGCTGCTCCTCCAGTTGTATACCAGAGGGACCTACATAGTTGTAAGAGAGACATAATGTCAGTAGCCACACCTGTGGCATTGGTACAGGGTGGGAGCAGCATTTCAGTACATCAACAGTACAAACCCACAATACTAGAGATTATGCACATCTGTTCATTACTACACTGCAACAACAGACTATGTTACCTGACATATGCATGTAGATACTTTACAGATGAAGATGAATAAATAACAGTGATCTTCTAATGTGCCCTGGGCCTTACCTGCATGCTCCTTGTCCATTGTGTGGGTGGCACCCACCTCCACAATACTATCTTCAGGTTCCTGGATTGGATAGCAGACGGGTGCCCCAAAGCTGGTGAGGAACTCCTCAGCATGTGTCAGTGAGGGCTGAATGGCATGAACCCCACCTGTGGCTAGCTGGTCCCTCCTAACTGCAGCAGCACGTTGACGGGTGTGGTGATCAGATTGGTGCACAGATGCCACATCTACTCATAACTGCAGTTATGCAGGCCAACATCATTTATCCAGTGGTTGAGCTCATTCCACAGGGCGGTCCTCTCCATCAGATCATGGGCCTGTGGCCAAATAGAGTGCCGTGATGTATGTAGTATGATGAAGTTTATAATGACATCATTCTCCTGGGGTGTATTTATAGGGAGCCATTCCCGGGACATTGTACCTGGAAGACATAAACAGGTAAAAAGGTCAGAGGACCTCATACTGTAAGGATATAAAAGGTGTTAATTGACATTTCTCTCTTCCCCCACCCTATTGGCAACAATAATCTAAACACACAAATCAATGGGTATGTTTACACCAAACCTACTGTCGGGACATATGTCCTATTTTTCAACAAATATTGAAATGTGTTTCTATTTATGTTCCATGTTGAAACACTATCATTGGTGGCCTGCTGCTATCAATGTAGCCTGCATGCCATTGTAATGGCCACTGTCATTCCATATATGCATTTATTCTGTTTGGCATGCAACTGTTCCATATCTGGTGTTTTGGGTTAATGGGAATATCTATGCACGCTGTTATAATTAATCCGGGATTGTGTTGACTATTACTAACCCATATATGTTCTAAAACTGTAACAGCATAGCATGTTTGGGAAGACCGTTTCCAGTGGACCCACCACTCCCACCTCATCTGGCCATGGCACCGGGTCACAGCATGTCTGGGACCCACCCTGGGACTTCTTCATCCACTGGTCCTGCACAACCTTTGGGTGGAACTACCTCAGGGGATGGGGCTCGTCCCCCACTGGGAGTGGGCGAAGACAGAATCCTGTCACCTGAAGTCAGGTCCAGGGTCTGGTGTGTAGGGTGCTCCGCAGAGAATTGGGAGATCTGCTATGCCAGCTTGAGGACCATGTGGTGCAATTAGAGAGTCAGCCAGGCCCAATTAGTGGGTCAGCCAGGCCCTCCTGCTCAGCCCACAGCACAGCCACCTTCAGTGCCATGAAGGTGCAGTGGGGACTGCCCATGGGTGGGGACCTCAGTCCCACTGTTTCTATTTCGGGGCTCATAGCCTTCCAATTTCCAAACACCCATCCCTGTCCAAGATGTTTACCACCACGTGTCATATATTGTCCCCTGTATGCTGTCTTATCTGTGTTGTCTGCCTTCCGACCCAACCTACCTCCCTAAATATACCTACCATCCTTCCCCAACATCCCACTCTCACCTTAAAAAAAGGGCAATCTGTTCCCAAAAAGAATTTCAGCCCATACATAACTGTCCATTTTGCACCCTCTTACAACTGCTAAAATGTGCCTTAATCACTCTGTATCTAACAGCCCTTGTTCTGCCCCACAACATAATAACCAGCCCTTGCAAGTCTTGATCCCAGGACCCTGCATACCATAGCTACAGGTATTTATCACTAAGCCATCTGAGCTGTATATACATGTGATGTTTTCTCATACATATCATGCAGCACAGTCATTCAACAGTAGGGAAAATGTATTTATATATATATATATATATATATATATATATATATATATATATATATATATATATTAAATACGGCAAATTTCCCACCCTTTGCTATGTTTAGATAGTTTTGAATATGCTGAGCTAAGGTAAGCTACGGCCAAACCTGCTTAGCTAAGGCTGGCAGTGTTTAAAGGGGCAGATTCGGCACTACTTACCAATGGGCAAATCCACTTAGCTGGGATACTCATTGCTTAGCAGTCATATGTACACAATGCTTTCACCCTTAAGAAGAGTTTTACTTGAAAGCTTTGTTGTTCTCTGCTGTTTATGTCCTGATCATCATATTAAACTGTATATCGAATGGTGGATTTGGGTAATTTTCTTTTGAATATATTTATAAACTATCTGCTGTATGGGATCGATTCATCATTCATTACATATTATAAATTTGTTTACTGTCCCTGACATCCACCAATGTGATTTCATTACATTTATTCATGTGTAATGATACCGTATGGGACACTTGTGTTTATATGGGGGTTTCACAACTTTATAAAACTGGCATCTCACATCTGGACCTACTACAGTACTCTGGTTAGCAAATATATGTTATTTAGTAGCTAATTATAAAAAAAAAATGTTTATGTACTGCTTTCACATGTAAAATGCAAATTGGTTATACTGGGGATCAAACCAGGAATGGCTGATTGCAAAGCATACACTCTAACCACTACATTATTGCAATAATGTATATGCTGGGTGTCTCTTGCTGTTTAACTTCTTGTGCTGTTTAAGCTGGATTAAGCATAGCTAAGCAACAGGCACATCCATGCAGCTACGCTTAAACTTTATTGTATGTTTAAAAAAAATTATTTGTTGTTATTTTATTTGTACCCTTCAGAATATCCATGCTAATGCTGAACCTGTTATTCTATCAACTTTCTGCTTTGTGGGAAGATTGTCCCTTTTGGCTTTGTCCACATTCCTTACTCTGATGGGTTGGGAGGTGTGCGCTATGTGCTTATGCTAAATGTGTTATTCTAACAACATTTGCCTTGGTAGGGACGATTGTCCCTTATGGCTTTGACCAGATTTGTTATCCTGAGGGATTGGGGATGTAACGAGTATTCTCGCTCATTTTAAATTGCCGTAAGGCAATTATGGAGTGCAGCGGGCGTGTATATTGTGAGAGCTCTGCTCTCAGACACACCTCCTGCACTTGTACATGGAACCATGTCTGTTTTACAGCACAGCAGTGCACCTTCATGCATATGCATGGCTCGCTGCTGTGCTGAACAGGAACAGTCCCTGCCATGCAGGAATAACTTATTCCTGCATGGCTGCTTGCTGAATCCCAGTGTCTATGTCTGACTTTCTGATAATGATTATACATATGTCTGATTTATTTGTAAGTGTCCTACCATTTTATAATATTCTTACTCTATATTTTTGAAGGGCTATCTTTCTCTTAGGTCAGGAACGGTGACTATTTGTACATATTCTTAATGTTGTTATTTGCAAGTAAATACTTTATTGGTGCCTTGAATTGTTAATAAGTTTATATCTTTATATGTGATATCTTGTAATTGTTAAACTGTGCCTTTGTGCCCAGGTCATAACTGAGAAGGGTCTTTGGACCAGTACACTTTCATTGTTTACAAATAAATGAAAACATTAAAATTATGCTCAGCAATATAACATTTAACTAATTAGTAATACTCACAAGAGGACACAGTGTAACTCAATACTACAGAAATGAAGGCCCTCTGCATATTCATAACTTTTACAGAACACTTTTTTTTTTCATTTCATGTGATCACTGCAAACTCACACTTACTTTGCTCTACCAGCTGTAGCATATAACTAGTGCTAATCATTATATCTGATTGAATTCCTTAGCTACGTTGACAAAGAGGACAGACACATGTTCTTGTCAGCCATTCTCATTTTTGAAAGAAGTGATGGGAAAACTGGTGTATACTGGGTTGCTTCTCAGTGAGACCACAGAGTTACTAAAATTATTGAGTTTTTTACCTGTTTTGCTGAACAATGTTACAGTGTTTTGCATTTTATTATTGAATATATATTCATAGCCCAGTTGATTTTTCAAAGGTTACAGTTTATGTCTCCTCTTGCTGTACTAATAGCTATTGGAAGCCATCAGAGATTATTGAAGAAATCTGCAGATATGAGATATTCTTTGCTCCCTCCTATGTATGGCAAGGATGTCATTTTAGCTCCTTATAATCGGCCATATACACTCTTTCATGTGGTGAACACTCAAGTTTCTCTAATGTGTTTGGAATATGCAGTTAACAAGTTACAATAAGTTCACAGGCATGGACAGTCAGGTCACCGGTCAGTACCTGTTACAGAGCCTGCACCTTATTAGGAGTAGCAGATACCCAGATGGAGAAAGCAGAAAAATGCTGTAGTTTAGGATCTTAACATTTTGCATTTTCCTTAAAACAAAATTAAGTTAATGAAATCACACCGAGCAAATCATATTACAGCACCTTCTGAATCAATATAAAACAAACATTTAAATAAAGTCAGTCTTTACTGTTTAATTTTATAAAGCACTAAATGTGGATTACGAATGCATCCATATGCTTCATTCCTTATGCCTGTCTTTCTATCATTATATGTACATAGACCCATTTATATTTTGATCAGCATTTTTGAGAAAATGCAGTCTTTAAATTTATCTGTAATACTCATTTTATGTCAGCTCAGTTTTAGTATTCAGCATGTATCCCCAAATTACTGTTTCAGTTGCAGTTATTTGTTCTATACTTGCTATTCATATGAATGTATTTGTGACATGTGACTGCATAATGCTGTGAATAGTACCAGTTATTAAAGTTAGACAAGAAGGCCCATGAGATAAAATGCCGTTCAGTATGTAAAACTTTTCTCAGCATATTAATGAAGCCACATATATTAGCTTATATTACTTCACCTGAATGAGTTGTATCTTAGCCAGGAATCATGAGAGCAAATAATTGCAGACTGTGGAAGCAATATGCTCAGTATATAAATGGGACTAGATTAAAACATCAATCAAGACTCCATTACTAAACAGATCTCATTTCTGCATATATCATGCTCGCTTTAGGTACGCTGCTGAATACTTTAAGCAATAAATACTATTACAAACTACTTAGCATAATGGTCTTCTATCTGCGACACTTCAATCAAAATAATATACTACTCACAGAATAGCAGTTGATAGTGATATGTTTTGTTCTATTATGTTTTTCGTCGAGTAATGTATTGCTGCTGCTATTGAAATATAATTTTCCAGTTTGTATTTTCTTTTCTGATATATACAAAACTTGAATAAGAAGAACAAGATATGCAAGCCACTATTTAAAGTAAAAATATGTTGAATTGTTAAAGGTTATTTGATATTATAAGTGTATTTAAATTGGACTGTTGCGGCTTTATAAATTATATACTTACTGCTCTTATATTGCCTCCATTTTTCATTTTAACTATTTCTGATGCAAAACTGGATCATTTCTTCACCTACAGAAGGCAATATGATTGCCTGATATATCATTATATCCCTTCTGCACTGAAGTCCTCGTTTCATTGAAAGTAGATTGTGGTAGGGGAGTTAAGAAAGCAAGAGGGCAGATATAGTGAAACTCAAATTTTGCCTACTGGACAGTGCCATCGATTAATATAATCAATGACTAAGTTGCTGCATCTTGAGAAGAGATGGATACTCCCTACAGCAGCCACCCTGGGAGAAGAGTTTCCTGCATTGTGTTACTCCCTCTATGCTGGATGGCAGATTGTGTATCTCCCTGTATGCCAGATGCCAGATTGTGTTACTTTCTGTATGCTAGATGGCAGACTGTGTTACTCTCTTCATGCCAGATGGCAGATTGTGTTACTCCCTGCATGCCAAATGGCAGATTGTGTTACTCCCAGTATACCAGATGGAAGATTGTGTTACTTCCTGCTTGTCAGATAGTAGAGTGTATTACTCCCTATATGGCAAATGGCAGATTGTGTTACTCCATGTATGGCAGATAACAGATTGTGTTACTTCCTGCATGCCAGATGGCAGATTGCGTTACTCCCTGTATGACAGATGGCAGATTGTGTTACTCCCTGTATGTTAGATGCAAGGGAGCCCACAGGATTTTTTGCAGGGGGGTGCAAACCCAAAGCCCTGCCCACACAGCCCCACCCCCTCTGCCCACATAGCACCACCCACCACCCATGCAGTCATTCCAGTGTCCCATTACTTGGCTATTTCTCCCCATTTGTCATAGACATTGTTCAAATCTCTCAGTGTGCATACTGTTTTATGCTTTACTTCTACAATGATTCCAGATATTTGGATTTTATTTACAACTTTTATTTCAAATTTTATAGCACAAACACTGATAGACATTTACTAAACCTAAACAAAGCAATAGTCTTACAATGAAAACAGACTTAGCATTAAATCTTTACCTTTGAAACCCACATTCACTGAAACAGCATTGAAACCCACATTCAAAGAAAATGCATCTGGCCAGTGGCAGGTTAAGTTTACCTTTGGGCTGTTTTCAAATCAAGCTCCTTGCACACATTTTTAGAACCATGCAAAAGTTCTTTGATTCACATTCCTGACTATTAATTATACTATATAATAATTAAATTATATCCTTTGTGTAATACAGCACCACTTGTTAGAGTGTGTTTTAAATTTATAGTTCTGAACATTTTTCCTTTAAGCAATGAAAAAATCATATGAACCAATAATGACAACCTGCCCAATTCAAAACATTTCAACCATAAAGGGCCACTCAAACTTCTGTCATGCAATCCACCAATATCAATCAATATGCAGGATCTCTGCAGAAGTAAACATCATCTGAATAAATTCCACATTAAAAAGATCTGAAACCAATGAAGAGGTTGTTGCTAGAAGACTTTATATTTCAGTGTTTCATTTACAAATTCAGTGCCTGTTGCCCTTGAAGAATAAATTGCCTGTGTTACATTAAAAGAAATGGTAAGTTGGTATAGTGCAATAGGGAATGTGTGGCAAGCTATAAAACAGGTTCATCGTTATTAGGTGTCTCATCCAAAGGAGGACATACTAACGACCGCAGTACCATACCCCCTTAAAATACAAATGTACATGCTGTATGAATAGAACATACAGCCCTTTGCATCAAGATGCAAGTATGCTACCTGCTGTGCTAACACTGCTTTAAAATTCTGTACCACAATAATGATACCATTTGCTAAACAAAACAGTTGCACATTTTAAGCAGACTTAGCATGAGCAGCAGTAACCTTTGCTTCCCGTGAAGCTCACAATTCCTTGAAAATGCACTTGAAAATAAATTCCACCTGTTAGATCTAACTAGGGCATTTCTCTCTCTCTGACTCTGTCACACACACACACACACACACACACACACACACACACACACACACACACACACACACACACACACACACACACACACACACACACACAAACACACCTCAACTTCTTAGTGCAAGAAATACATAAATAGATTTTTTTCAAAGTTACAGCAACTGTAAACTCTGTGTGACCATGGTGTTTGTTCATTTTTGACAGAAAGGTATAAAGGAACTCATGGCTATGTATATAGTTGAATCTCTCTGTACTGAAGTACTCCCTACCATGATGCTGCTTTAATAAATAGTGTGTTTGGATTCAGAAACGTTTACAGTTTTAATACTAATTTTATAGCTACATGAATTAGAAAATAACCAATTTCCTTTTCAGAGCCTAAGCTAAAAAGTCCACACCTTACAAGCACTGCTTCCCCTGGAAAACATCTATATATGCATCATCACAGAGACCTAGTTCAAGACCAATGACAGCACTCCTTTAATGCAGGATTTCAATACCTGCCACAAGTTCAAGCCCATTACCCGAGATGAAAAGGTGATGGTGTCTACATATTCTTAAAGAAGATTTAATCTCCAGACTTGCTAGGAGAGATAATGACGTGGAATTCCTCTGCATCCAACTTAGCATTAACAAAACTCCTTACTGTGTCATACCTAACTATAGGTCCCCTCTATGTACCCCATCAGTCCATATCTCCTACCTAACTAATATGGTGTCCCTATGCATTAAGCCAACACCATTATTCTAGGAGACTTCAATCACGTTTTCTTCCAAAATTGCCATTTTGAGGAGGGATTATTAGGGGAGAGCAACATTTTGAGCTAAAATTGGGGACAATGGAGAGGTTTGGATATTCCTAATTCTACAAAGCGATTTGCACATACCTCTCAATCTCTTAATGCAGAAAATCTGGACAATGCCAAATATATTGGGGGAACATACAAACACTACTAAAAATTGCTCTTGTATAAGCTTGACAGTTGATAGAATAACAGGTCTTGCATTAGCATGCATTTTACTGAAGGTTATGACATCTGAAACTCAATGTCTGTCATTTAGTGACTTCATTCCTAAATGATTTGCTAGAAAACCACAAATTGTATGAGGAACAAACCAAACATAAGCAACAAATATCTATTCATTCTGCAAAAATATGGACAACTGAGAGGTATAGTTCAACCGGGGCTGTCTGAGTTTGCTACCCCCCCCTCACAAAATCATGGTTGAATGGAGCCTCCCCCCTGCAGCCATTCCAATGTCCCATTCCTTAGTTATTTTGCCCCATTTACCATAAACACTGTAATGTGCATACTGCTTTACTTCTGCGATGATTTAGATTTCATTTGAAAGTTTTATTTTGCATTTTACAGCACAAACCCTAATAGATATCTGTTAAACAAAGCAATGCAGTCTCACAATGAAAATAGACTTAGCATTAAAACTTCTCTGCCCTTGAAACTCACATACATTGAAACAGCATTGAAACCCACATTCAAAGAAAATACATTTTGCCAGTGGCAGATAAATATTAACTCTGGGCTGTTTTCAAAATCATAGGCCCCTTGAACATGAAACATACACATGCTCTTTGATACACCTTCTTGACTGTATTATATTATATTACTTGTACAATATAGTACAGTTGTTAGAGGGCATTTTAAATTTATTGATTTGAACATTTTTCCAGTAAACAATAAAACAAAATGCATACACCAATGACAAAACTGCCCAATTCAGAACATTTCCATCATAAAAAGTCTACTCAACCTTCTATAGTCTACCAGTATCAGTAAATATGCACAATCTCTGAAGTAGTAAAATCCACATTAAGACATCTGTAACTAATAAAGAGGTTGCTGCTAGTAAACAACTTTATATGTCATTGTTTCATCTACAAATAAGGTGCCTTTTGCCCTTGAAGAATAAATTGCCTATGTTGCATGCATTAAAAAAATGATAAGCTAGTAATACCGCAATAGGGAATGGATAGCAAACTGATAACAGGTTCATATTTACTAGGTATCTTTGCCAAAAAGGACTGCAACATCCACCCCTTTACAACACAGTAAAGTATCAGCAATATATCTACCTACTTTGGGAGTAGAACCCACAGCCTTCAGCATCAAAAGCAAGTACAGTACCTGTTGTGCTATTAACAATGCAAGCAGATTAAGCACAAGCAGCACTAAACATTTGTTCCCCTGCAGCTCTCAGCTCCTTGTGAAATCTACTCGACACTCAGCTGTATCTCTGAACTTTGCAGCACAAGAAATCTGGAAAAAGCCAAGATTTATTAGGGGGGGACAAAAGGCCAAAAACCAGGAACACATTTTAAACATTGCTTGTATAATGTTGGAAAGTTGCTAGAATAAAATGCTGCGTTACCACCATACATTTCACTGCCACGTCATGAACCCAGGGGACCCTATGCAAAACAGTCAGAGCAACATACCACTATACCAAATCAGCTGTTTTGTGAAAGAGGAAGATGGAAACTTAAATGGCTACCATTTAGCAAATTCAGTTCTCACCATAGCACAGCTGTCAACCTCTTAGCACAAAACACCTGAACAAAGCCAATAATGGGTGAATACAGCCCCCAAACATGCAGTGAATTCAGTTCTCACCATAGCTCTCAAACTCTTAGCAAAAAACACCCGGACAAAGCCAGTAATGGGGGAATATAGCCCCCAAAAATATTCAGTGAATTCAGTTCTTACCATAGCTCTCAACCTTAGCACAAAACCTGGATGAAGCCAATAATGGGGGAATACAGTCCAAAAATAGGGACAAATTTCAAATATCCATCTTATACACTTAGAAAATTACTAGAATAAAAGCTTTTGTGTTACCATGCACTTTCTGAAGAATATGAAGTCTGATATTCAGATGAGTGTCATTTTTAACATTTGTTAACCAGGAAAGTCTGACTTGGAACAAAAGCTAATTTTTAGCAGAGGCCCAGGGAGAAACATTCCAGACAGACATATGTTTTTGTAAGATGGGAGGAAACAAAAACAGGGAGGGCATACAGACTCCACACAGAAGGTAAGGCACCCCAGCCAAGAATCAAACCAGAGAACATGTAGCTGTCAGGCAACAATGATACCACTGCACCAATGCAGGACTGGCTTTGCAAGGACACAAATACAGAAACCACAGATTTTATGAGGAACAGAACAAGTATGAGGGAAAAATCTGCAGCATTTTTACAAATGGTGGTGGGTAGGGAATTCAGGCTCTTGCCAACTAAACCCAAGGTACAGGGTTCAAGCCTTATTCTCTATCCACCACCATGTAGCACCTGGGGCATCACACCCACACCTACTTTACTCACTCTGAAAAGTGTCCCATCTGTTATCTTCAGCGAAGTCCTCCTCTCAGCTAAAGTAAACCCATCAAGAGCTGTCGGTTTCAGTTCCCGCACACAAACCCGAAACTGTCCATTTCAGTTCCCGCTCGCAAACCTGAAAATATGTGCACCATGCAATGATGTCAGCATGCCCATGGCACAAATGTGACTGGACTTGAAGTGCATTCTTAAAGAAGAATGCCCTTAAAAAAAGAAGAAGATAAACTAGTCAGCCGATTCCAGGGGGGTGCAAGTGCACCCCCTTGCACCTGCCTGCGGGCGCCCATGGTTTGATGGCAGATTGTGTTAATCTCTGTATGCCAGATGGCAGATTGTGTTATTTCTTGCATGCAGGATGGCAGATTGTGTTACTCCCTACATGCCAGATGGCAGTTAATGCAGAGGATTAAGGCTCTGAGTTGTTAATCAACTGCTCTGTGAAGTCAAGGATACGGGGTTTCATAACCGTTCCCACAATTTTCCGACTATGTGACTTTCTGCAAGTCTTTAACAAGTTAGTGCATCTTTGGTGGAATCTTTGACCAGTGAGGTTTACCCAGTTAATAAAATAGATAAAACAAAAGTATTTTAACTTAATAAATGAGGACTGCACTGCTGGAGCTGCTCTAGTGTAGGAGAGTGGAGTCATGGAGAGGAACTACTTCAGCTCTGTACCATAGCTTTCAGATATGACAGCAGCACTTTAAATATAATGCATGTTACACAAAATCTTTGAAGAAAAATGCATGTGAAATCAAAGAAAAGCTTTGCTTTATGCATAAGATTTTATTCTTAGGTTAATAGTGTTAAGCATTGCAAAGTTTGTTGTAGATTACACTAAGTTATGAGCAACTCAGAGAAAGTTTGAATGTGTGACTGGCAGTGTACTCCCTGTGCATGCGTATGTGTGTGTGTGTGTGTGTGTGTGTGTGTGTGTGTATATATATATATATATATATATATATATATATATATATATATGTGTCTGTGTGTGTGTGTGTGTGTGTGTGTGTGTGTGTGTGTGTGTGTGTGTGTGTGTGTGTGTTTGGAGGTCATATGGGTGAGTTGCGTGGGTCCAATGAAAGATTTATCACAACACTCACATTCAAAACACTGAAAAAATATCTTAACCCCAAAACATCAACAAGATTGTTGTTATAATAGGGAAAGGAATATACCCTTTCCTCGCTATTGTGTAACTTCAAAGTTGGTATATATAAGAAGAGGAGCTGCTGCCCCCCACATAGGGATATCTGGGGATTGCCCCATGAGATAACATTGGTTTTGGATTTTCTTGCTGTCTTGAGGCATGCACAGTTTCTGTCAGTATTTTCAGTTTAGATGTTTTGTGGTCAGGGTTTTGAATGTCATTGTTGTGACAGATAAATTTCAGCAGACCCATACACACATATATCTATATACATTTATATATATATATATATATATATATACATATATATATATATATATATATATATATATATATATATATATATATATATATATATATATATATATATATATATATATATATACAGTGAGCTATAGAGAGAGAGTGTGTGTGTGTGTGTGTGTGTGTGTGTGTGTGTGTGTGTGTGTGTGTGTGTGTGTGTGTGTGTGTGTGTGTGTGTGTGTGCGTGTGCGTGTGTGCGTGTGTGTGTGAGTGTATATAACATGGCAAGGAAAACTGACCAATCAGGATATCAGACTGCTATCTACCTGTGCATCACATATAGTTTTCCATGCATAGCAGTAAGTTGATGTAGGCCTCCAAGACTCCTCATTCAATGACAGATCCCTACATCCAGACAGACATCAAAATCCAGCAAACTGCTACCATTTTGAAAATCATTTGGCAAGAAAGTATATCAAATACTGCTGAAATAACTAGAAACATACCATTAAAGATCATGTGCAAAGTTTTTTTTTTTTTTATCATTTATTTTTGCAGTTAGCATGCTATCATCATGTAAATGAAATTTTCTGATTCTAAAATGTATAGATTTCACTTTAGGTTCCTCATTGGAAGTATATTTTTAAGGTTATTAAGCCTATATTTGTACTTCTCATATGCCTAGCATATTCCATGTACTTCCATCCTGATTTTAAGTCATGTGGTCCTACATTTAGATTATGCATTAAAGAGGATTAACAGCTTGCAATGGATAAGCATGTTTTCTGTAATCTGCAACATATTTCATAACATAAATGTACATAGACTGCAACACAATAATTCACTCAGTCAAGCAGTCAGATAATAATTAACTAACTTAATGCAACTATATTCAAATAAAAAATAACAAGAGAAATGCAACAAGATAAGATTCCTAGTAATGTTTATAATGCTTGGCATATAATGTAATGGAACAAATATAATACTGTAGAAGTAGTTTTCTACCATGAGATGATGACTCTTAGGAAGAAAATAAGGAGTATAGAAATCACCACAATGATAGCCTCCTGTGTAGTATATTTGTGTGTATTATACACCTTCTGCATTAGTGCTGAAATGAAAAAAAAAATGTCCATTGAACTCAATGGGCTTCTTGGCAATGTGGATGCCCTTGCCCTTCCTGTTATGTAGCACTAGGCACTACAGCCAGTACCTGGTTAAAAGCCAGACTGTTTGCATTAGCGATTCTCATGTAGCCATGTAATTGTACTGCAGGCATTATGAACTGGTGTTTGAAGAGCTTGGGACCATTCACATGCAAGGTTCAGTGTAGTGTGAGTCATCAACCAAATTCCTGTGTGAAAAGCTTCTGTGTTTTATTTTCAAAACTAGCTTGTTGGACTAGTGAACCTGCAGTCCCTCCCTCATCTTGCATTGGGAGTTTAAAGAAATTAGACACTGTTATTTATGCTAGCATGTCTGGCTGAGCTTTTGTATATAATTTCAGATTAACCTGTATATTATATGCCAGCATGATTACTTATGATATTGTAAATAAATTCTTACGCGCTGATTTATAATCTGTTTGTGGAGAATGTTTTAACTCATTCACACCAATGGAGCTCAGGAAGTTTGCACTGTAACTTCCAATGGGTGGAGCCTAAGCCTTTTGACAGAATCAAATTATGTCCTCACATTTCAAACAAATGTTCATATCTCTGGAACCATAGGGATTATGAAAGAAATATAAATGGCAAACCCTTCAGCACAAAATATTTTTATAGTGGTAGTATTCTTTAAATTATTGATCTTAAACTGAATTTTATAACTTACAGTAAACATAGCAACTATTATGATTGTAATAGTTTGTAAACAACTTATATAATATCTCAGCAACCACTCAAGATACACACATACTAACAGCAGCATTTTATTCATCTAGCTGAGAGCTTTCATATGAGGCTAAGGAGTTCTGTCTGTGTTACTTGGTTGTTGACATATTTAGACAAATATGAAAATTATATCTATATACTGTAAGTTAATATCATAAAAACAACAGTTAATATTGATCTACCTGCACTAGACAGAGATCAAATATTAATGCAATTGAGTTTGCCATTGTGTTAGCTTTAGGAGGAAATCTTTTAAAATCTTGTACATAGCATTGTGATGCCCCTGCACTGGCCCTGTAATCAAGGACCCTCACTCCTCACCACTGACAACAGTGAGGGACGTACACAATAGGAGGATGACAAGTACACACACAGTAAAGTGCAATTTCCCTTAAGAACACACAGAGATCACAGTCTGCGCCTGGTTTCCCCCACTTTCTCCAGATCCCCAATAAAACTCCCCACTGGCACAGCTATTGGGTTAAGATCTCAGCTCAATGAGGAATTAAACCCACAGTTAGGACAGCTGTTTAATCTCAGCCTCACCTCAGGATCCATTACCAAACTGTGGTCCCACTTCATCACAGACCCTGGAAATTACCGCCCCATTAGCTTGACAAGCCTTATCTGCAAAGCCATGGAGAGGATCATAATGGAACTCATAAATAAAGACATAGGGAACTTGCAGACTTTGGATCGTCAAAGGCAGATCCTGCCTCTTAAACTTGGTTGACTTTTGAGACAGTCACCAAGGCCATTGATGAGGAAAGGCAGTCCATACAGCCTACCTCGACCCAATTCCCCACTCAGGTATCATCGAAAAACTCATCAGCTTGAATTTAAACCCATACATCACAAGATGGGTTGCAAACTGGCTAAGTGACAGAACCCACAGGGTCAGAGTTGCTGGAGCCATGTCAGACTCAAAGCCTGTCACAAGTGGTGTCCCACAGGTCCTGGGTCCACGCTTGTTCAGCATCTACTTTTCTGAAGTACAAGCAAACACAGGAGGGTTATGGCTGACAAAGTTTGCAGATGACTGCAACACATCTGACACAGATATCCTCCAGAAGGGCCTCACAGAAACGGATAACTGGTGCCAGAGCCATGGCTAGTCATACCCTTCAAGGTTACCCGCTAGACACTCATGTTGCTAAAGTAGTTAGGAAAACCTTCTATAACCTGATCATGAAGGGATTCACATCTAGATCAAGGGAGGTCATCGTCCCCTGTACTCATCACTCATTAGACCTATTGAGTACAATGCCCTGCCGGAATGTATCTGACCAGACACCTGCTGCAGCTTGAAAGGCCCCAAAAGTTCCTCACCAAAAGGATAAAGGGTCTCAAAATATGTCTTATGCTGCCGACTGAAAGAACTCCAGCTCTATTCAGTCTCATACGCTTTGCTCAGAGGTGACCTGTGCCTGACATATAAGGCCATGTCAAACCCAGATTTGATGAATATGCTTCACCTCAAAAATCTAGATCCCTCAGAACCAACTTAAACCTTGACACGGTTATAAATAGAACATGCTGAGGGACAGATTCATCACCCAGAGACTCCCTATGCTGTGGAACAAAATCCCGGTACA
Organism: Protopterus annectens; assembly: GCF_019279795.1. Lineage (NCBI taxonomy): Eukaryota > Metazoa > Chordata > Ceratodontiformes > Protopteridae > Protopterus > Protopterus annectens. Next base: position 125,579,921 of record NC_056729.1, read on the forward strand.
TGTGAGGCAGAGCACGCCTTGTTCAAGAGGAATCTTGACCAATGGATGGGAGATCGCAGATATACCCCAGGGATTACTTCAGTGTCACTGCTTGACAGAGGCACAGAAAAATGATAGGCATAGTTTTTATTCAAACTAACTATGGGCTAGGCTTATAAATGCCCTTGGGCAGATAGCCTAGTATGAACCTATGAACCTATGAACCTATAAGCTGAGGGGTAATATCAAGACCTCCAGCACTCTTTCTCTGTCCAGCCAGTGCTTCATGTCCCTGCCCAATTAGCTGACACACACACACTTTGAGTTTTGATTTATATACAAATACACATACACCTGGGGAAGGTTGTCACTGGTTTACTAGCTATGCCTCCTTCTGCCCATAGTATAAGATAGTTATCACTGACACCAACCCCTCCTTATCAGCTAATATAAGGCCCTTTCAAAGGGTGACCAGTCCTACTGTATAATGTTACTATTACCCAAATGGTAGTCTGACCAAGCAAGGCTATTGGAGTGGCCTGTACAATGTCACCAAATACATATGCAAGTACTGTAAGAGCTTAAATATGTGTTGCAAATATCAGCCACAAAGTTAGGTTTAAATATATGTAATAATAAATAATAAAAGAACAAGACAGTACTCAGTCCCCAAACACAGTTACTTCAGAATTCAGAATCACAAGAAATATTTTATAACAACATTGCAGGACAGTCTCAAATAAATACAGAAAACACCTAAACTAATCTTTACTATATTCCTATCTGTATCTAAAATATACTATGCCCTAAATAACTTGCTTACAGAGCAAGGCAAATGCAGATGAGCGGATGTTCTTGCTAGGCCCAAGAAAAAACACAAAATGAAAAATCTCTCTGTGATAGAGTTCTTAAATTAATATCAAACATTACTGCTGGGTCAGCTTGGATGACATCACTCTTTGTCACCTGCCTTCAATTCCCATGCTAACAAAACTTAACAGAATTTAAAATTTCAGTGTGAAAAATACCCATCTCTCAGATGTTTCCTCACAGCTGGAAGGTGTAAAACAATTAAACAACTTTACATTTTAGGCTAGTAATTACTGCTGTCCAAGACAAAATAAAAACCTCTAGCTCTAGACATTGTGTCTGTTTCACTGAAACTGAGAGGTAACACAATTGTAAAACAATTTCAACTTATTTTCTTGAAGCTTTATAAGTTAATATTCTATGTTCTAGCAGGGTATGCTGTGGTTACATTCTTGAAGCTCAGTATATAACATACAGTTCATTATTAATCATATAATTATTCACAAATGACATAGATTTATTTACAAAATTCCACGTAGCTGGGAAAGCAGTGTCACCTGCATGGTTTTGGAATTACTGAAGCAAACATGAGCAATCAATATTTGATGACTAGAGGCGTCAGTAGGCGTTAGCTGCAGATACACCTGGAGACATCATTTGGATGTAATGAGTTAAAGATTTGAATAGTGTTTTTTACATTTCTAAATATGCATGCTTGTAGCAAAAGATTCTAAAGGTAAACTGTCTCAGATTTAGCTGATCTGCAGATTATGTCATCAGAATGTTGGCAGTTGCTATGTATTACTGTCAGAAGCTGAAAGACAGGAAGAAACTTTTAGAAAACAGCTGTTTATTGTGCTTCAAAATATGAAATTAAAATTAGATCATGAATAGTTGTGACAGTTAAGCTAGTCTATAAAAGACCCTGCTGAAGACAGTTGTCAGTAGTAGTAAGTTACAGAAGTCAGCTGCCATTTGCCAGTTAACAGCCAGTGACAGATGTACTGTGCAGTGGATACCCAAAAGGACTCACCAAGAACTGTAAGCCTGCCTTGGCTCTGTTGTATTAATTTAGTTTAGATCAGGGAAAATCTTCTTTAGTCAGATAAGAAAATTATAACAAATCAGTTAGATCAGTTAGAGTTTTTCTAAATGTTGGATTTCTGTCCTTCAGTACTGATTTCATTTTCCTGTTGATTGAGCTTTGTTTGTTTATTAGAAATTACTGTTTTATATTTTTAATCATTTTGTTCAAAATTAAATATTTTTATTAACTTAAATTATGGCTGGTCAATCAGTGTTTTTCCTTAGTGATTTGAGAGTGCTTACACTTGCTTTGATAATTCCCAGGCCCCCTCTGAATACCTGGCTTTTTATGTCATTTGGTACAATTTTCTTTTTTAGATATTTAATTTTCATAATTGGACACTCTTTTAAAAGGGCATGAAGACACTATGATTGGTGGAAGCATTACCATATCATTTTGGGGAAGGGACACAGCTGGAAATCTGTGTCAGGCTTTCCCAGAAGTGTTTGGATGTATGAGATGTAATTTATTTAACTGTGAGTATATCAGAGGTCTTAAACTGGGGCACATTGTTCTGAGGTGTATAATAACGTGTTACATTAGGGGTGGGCAGTAGTATACAGTCCAGTCTCACGCTACCAAGTATGTTCCTGTTGTGCTCTTAGGGGAAAACTGTGAAATATTACTCCTGTTTAAGTGACAGTCTTAGACTGGAGTCAGTGGTGAGGATTTTAGCTTCTTAGTTACTGACTGAGGCTAGTAAGAGATGTCACATTATTTTGATTGCCAAGTCACCTTACAGGTAGAACTTTTGTGGACAGCCTCATGGCCTTGTTGCTCCATATACATTGGTTCCTATCAGCAATACCAGGTCTAACATACAGCTGGAGCTGATACACCAAAGATCATCAGGAGAACTCAGCAAACCTGCTGAGTCTTCAGGAATATTTGGGCCGCATTCACAGTAGGTAATAAGGTTCAATAAATAGAATGTTATAGATTCTAAGTTTCTGTTCCTGGCAAAGATAGACTCCCTTCATTTCAGTACACTGAATTATTGAATTTCACACATTTTGCCCTCCTTATTACCTCATCATCAGGTGCAAGTAATTGGCACAGAATAAGGAAGTAATTGGCTAGTTGCTCAGTACAGAATGCATACCATTTTAGGTAAATAAACTAAAAGGTACACATTTTTCAATCATAAAACCTGCTTTACATGATGAAAGTATAACTACAGTAAAAAAGAAATAGTGCAAAATATTTGCACTTGATCTTTAAAACAAGAGAATATAACAACAAACACAAAAAGAAACACTCAGTGTAATTCAAATAAATTACTAAATCTGTATGAAAATAATAATAAAAAGAAATACAACAAAACAGTAATCATGATTGTGACTTGAGTTAAGCACACCTTATGGTAAAAAAGCACAAAAACTAAAATGTCCCTATATTACTTGATCAGGTATAGTAAGAGAAAGAAAAATGGTAAAAATAATCTCTCAATGAAAGTGAACATCTAAAATCCACAAATAGGAAATTAAACCATATAGGACGAAACAAAAAGTGAATAGCATAAAACAACAACAAAACAGACTTGCATAATAAAAGAAAACATCTACTCTATCCTATGAATCTAATTATATAAATCACAAGCACACTTACAGTGATAAAAAGCAATAAAGATTAAGATTTGCCTATATTACCTGATCAGGAATAGTAAAAGACCTACAAAATGGTAACAAACATAAACAATTAACATCTCAATAAAAGTAAAAGTATAAACTCCACAAATAGGAAATAAAGGTGTGTAGGAAAAGGCAAAAATTGAATAACCAAGCAAACAAATAATTCCTCATAATAACAGGAAACAACCAGTAGGAGTCAAATCACACACTCATACACAGATGTACACACACACACACACACACACACACACACACACACACACACACACACACACACACACACACACACACACACACACAAACACACACACACACACATGCATACCCATATGCACGCATACAAAATGTAGTAGAAAGAGTCTGCCATACATTGTTTGACCAACGTGACAAATTTGAAGACACAACACTGCAACAAATGTAATCACTGCATGAATGTAAATGCTTATTGAAATGCTATACAACACAAAATAAAAATGATCTTTGGTGCCAATTAAATCTTCTTCTTCTTCTTCTTCTTTCGGCTTTTTCCCGGTTAGGGGTCGCCACAGCGGATCACCTTGTCCGCACATTGAATGGCAGTGGAGTTTTACAGTGTAACCTTCCACAGAAGGCACACTCACACGCACACCTAGGGCCAATTTAGAGTGTCCAATCCACCTGCAGCATGTCTTTGGGATGACCACAGGGAGGACATGCAGACTCCGCACAGAAGGCACCCCAGCCAAGGATCGAACCGGAGAACCTCTTGCTGTGAGGCGGCAATGCTAACCACTGCACCACCGTGGCCGCCCATTTGGTGCCAATTAAATAAAATCAGCAAACATGTTATCATGTGACCCACTTAAGAAGATTGATATGTATGGAAGAGCATTACTGCATTCGACCAGTGTATATGTATGGAAGAGCATTACTGATTACATAGGGGAGGTGAGCATTACTGTTTACATATATGTGTTTTTTCAATTATTATGAGTTACCACCAAAATAATTACCCTTGTGAATACTTTTTAGGATAGAAGTATATATTCAACAAAACCAGCTTAAAAATTAAAAGCAGAGCTAAAGCAACTTGTCAAACATGGCAGAGTAAAACAAAAATAGTTTCATAAAACACTTAAAAACAAAAACAAAGGATAAAGACTTTCACACCCACTATAGGGCACTTCATCAGATCTAAAAGTGGCAGTTATACAAGTGCTTAAATGCAAAGTTACCTAACAAGAGCATGTGACCTAAGTATAGGTTTTAACTGAACGATTACATTAAGTCAAGTACCACTATTGGCCTGTATTTCAATTATCCATTTACTTTCAATACATTCCATGCTTGTTTTAATGTCACAACCTCTACTATTAAATTTATAGAGTTCTAGAACCATTAATTTAAAGTAGAGTTCATTTTCATTGTTAAGAATATGTTTACTCAAAACATTTTTATTATCAAGCTATCTTAAATCAGTTAAATGTTTATGTATCTGGTTTTAAAGAGCTGTTAGTTTTACCAGTGCAATAACTATTGCACAAAATGCGGAAGCCTACATAAACAAGGTTACAACTCTTGCAGTCAGCATAAAAATGAAAATCATAAGATCTGCCAGTGATAGGATGTACCTACTCTACTATAACAAAATATCATGAGCACAAACTGCTGCAACACAAGTCTAAAATTACTGTCCAATTTACTTTTCATTAAAATGAAATTTTACTCCTACTAAAAACATATAAAAAAGGAAAACATATTTTTTCTGTCCTGACACACACACACAAACACACACACACACACACACACACACACACACACACACACACACACACACACACACACACACACACACACACACGCACACACACACTTAAAAAAAACTAACAAACATAATCTGTCTGAATAATGGAACTGTTAGGGGAAACTGTGTTTAGTACCCTTTTGTGTGGGGTTAGGATTAGATGTTGGGCTGTAAGCAGATGTCAGTAGCCCATAGCAATGACCTGGGTTTCTAATAGGTTATAGCTCTAGTCATTGTATGCTATGGAGTGGTAAACCTATGGTTTGTGTAACATTTTAAAATTTGCCAGGTGTGGCCTTATTTCTGTGTGGGTATAGTGTATGACACCCAGTATCTCAGGGAAATGGGCTATATCATAAATGTCCCACAGAGCATTTGCTTTCTTTATTTTATTATGAGGAAACCACATATACTCACCTCACACACTGTACTATGGCAACAAGGAACTGGTGGAGTATCCTTGAGGCAGATGCCTGGGATACCTCTATCATGTCCACTGCTGGTCACATAAGCTTTCTCCTTTATTCTTGAGATAAGAGGTTGAAAATGGAAACTGTAAAAGAGAACTAACCTATACAGAAAGTAAGAAATTAATTTTAGCAGAAATGTAAGTATAAAACTAATGAGACATCACAGGCGCAATCAAAAGGTATTTATTTAATAGACAGCATAGCAGACAAATAAATTGAATGAGGCTCAAGTAATTGAAACTGAGGCTCAAGTGATTGACAGTTAAGCTGAAGAAAATCACAGTTTTGTATGTTTTAGTTAACAAACTCATTGTCACTCCAAGGGCTGTGACCAATAAAATAAGTCCAGACCAATGATCTTGGCTGTTGTCATTTTTGTTTATGATGACTTTCATAAAGACTTTGCAATTTATCCTAGTGATGAAGAACATTGTTCTCTTGACTTTCAGACAGGCTTTATAATCTCAAAACAAACTTTTAAATGAGCATAGTAGGATGCACATCAAATTGTGTAAAAGTCTGTACTACAAAATGTATCTTAAAAATCACATTACTGAGATATTTACACAACCCATGAACCACAATACATAGTAGTTTTATACAATAAAATAAAAGTTGATGCATGTTTAAATTAGCAATGTTGCTATCTGAATATGCTGATAAAATTGGTCTCCCTGTGTATATAGTTGGACATTCTTATATACATTATTTTAATATAAAGACATTATTAAAGCAGCATTCTCTGTAATATTACAAAAAACTTTTTAAACAAATAATAGTATTATGCATATGACATTAATTTTATCCAAATTATATATAAAGCTAGATGAAAATCATAAAAAGAATGGAACTGGAAACAGTCACACATCTTGTTGCTGGGTGTGATACACTAATGACTGAGAGCCTGTACACTGAAAGGCATAATAATGCGGTAAGACTGTTGCATTGGGAATTGTGCAAGCATTATAATATTGAAGTAGCAGAGAAGCATTGGAAACACGAGCCACAAAGCATTATAGAAAATGATGAAGTTTATATCACGTGATCACCCTTTACCAACAACTCAAAAAATAGATGCAAAAAAAGATATAGTAGTCCATGAAAAGAAGACAGAAGTAGCATTGATCATTTAAATTACTACACCCAGTGATTACAGTGCCTTAAATACAGAGAGACACAAAGTCAAAAAATACAAGGATTTGCAGGCAGAAATGAGGACAATGTGGAAGATACCCAGAGAATTCCAATAGTAGTAGTGGCAATAGGTCTTATAAAAAAATAATTTACAGTAGAATTTAGCATGCCTCTCAACCTGGAAACATCAGAAATCTGGGCAAGGCCCATGAAAAATAGGTACAAATCTGTACTCTGATTACCATCTAATTTTCATACATAATTATGCAACCCCACCTACTCCAATGGAATTGCGGGATACTGACTTTCAAACGCAAACTGAAGAACAGACAACCAAAATATGACACCAGAGTCCTGTTGCAGCCATTCCAATGTCCCATTACCTAGCTATTTTGCCCCATTTACCATAAACACTAATGTGTGCATACTGGTTTACATCTACAATGATTATTTGGATTTTATTTTTATATTTTACAGCCCAGTGCACAAACACTAATATACATCTGCTAAACAAAGCAGTACTGTCTCACAATGAAAATAGACTTGGCATTAAAACTTATCTGCCCTTGAAACTCACATTCATTGAAATAGCATTGAAACCCACACACCACATCCAAATAAAATTCATCTGGCCAGTGGTGGATAAAGATTACCTTTGGGCTGTTTTCAAATCATTGACCCCTTGCACAGAAAACAAGAAACATACATGTGTTCTTTTCTTTGATATACCTTCCTGACTTTATTAAATTATATTCCTTCTATAATACATCACACTTGTTAGACAGAGCACATTTTAAATTTATTGTTTGAGCATTTTTCCAGTAGGCTGTACTGTAGGTAATGAAACAAAATCCTTGAACCAATAATGACAAAACTGCCCAATTCAGAATATTTCCATCATAAAAGTCTACTTCCCCACCCACACTATAAGTAGAATGACTGTAGTGTAATAGCTTCTCACACTTATTTTCAATTTTATTTTTTTTTTGGGGGGGGGTCAAAAACCAGGGACACATTTTAAACATTGCTTGCATAATTTTGTAAAGTTGCTAGAATAAAATGTTGTGTTACCACCATGCATTTCACTGACAACTCTTGAACCCAGGACCATATGCACTACAGTCAGAGCAGCATACCACTATGCCAAATCAGCAGCTTCCTGAAAAACAGGAAGACTGAAACTTAATGGCTGTCATTTAGTGAATTAATTTCTCACATCCCACCATAGCTCTCAATCTCTTAGCTCAAAAAACCTTGACAAAGCCAATAATGGGGGATACAAATCCACATCTCACTACTCACCATAGCTCTCAACCTCTTAGCACAAAAACTGGACAAACTAAGCCAATAATGGGGGAATGCAAATTCATTTCTCACTTCTCACCATAGCTCTCAATACTTAGCACAAAAAAAATTGACAAAGCTCACAAGTGGTGGTGGATAGGGACTTACCAGGGACACATTTTAAACATTGCTTGTATAATTTTGTAAAGTTGCTAGAATAAAAATGGTGTGTTATCACCATGCATTTCACTGTCAAGTCTTGAATGCAAGACCCTATGCACTACAGTCAGAGCAACATACTACTATGCCAAATCAGCAGCTTCTTGAAAATATGAAGACTGCAACTTAATGGCTGTCATTTAGTGAATTAATTTCTCATTACAGCTCTCAACCTCTAAGCACAAAAAACTGGGCAAAGCTCACAAGTGTTGGGGGCTAGGGACTTACCAGGGATACATTTTAAACATTGCTTGTATAATTTTGTAAAGTTGCTAGAATAAAAATGTTGTGTTACCAGCATGCATATCATTGGTAAGTCTTGAGCCCAGGATCCTATGCACTACAGTCAGAGCAACATACTACTATACCAAATCAGCAGCTTCCTGAAAAATAGGAAGACTGCAACTTAATGGTTATCATATAGTGAATTAATTTCTCACTACAGCTCTCAACCTCTTAGCACAAAAAACTTGAGCAAAGCTCACAAGTGGTGGTGGCTAGCGACGTTAGGCTCTTTTTACCATGTACCCAAGGTACAGGGTTTGAGTCTGAGTACCTTTAGCCACCAGGTGTATTAAATGGGAGCATTTACACACGCGTGCACACACACACACACACACACACACACACACACACACACACACACACACACACACACACACACACACACACAATCCTTACTAGTTAGTTGAACTTCATTCTGTCCAGCCTTCCATAGTGCTGTAACAGCCTTTCATTCCGTTACACTTCATTCTGCAGAGTTAGTTCACTCGTATTTGAATTTCATTCCATTGCATTAAGCAGAGTTAGTTTCCATAGTGCTTTCCTGCTCATGTTTGAACATCGCATTAACAGTCAGCAGTGAGCTGGAAGTGCGTGAGCTCCTTGAGCTCAATTCTGACAGGCTGGTAGCCCTGAAGGAGCTGATATCATCGTGTACATGATGACATCAGCTAAAACAGTGCAGAAATTAAAAAAAAACAAAAGAAAAAAATTGGAAATGAAGGGGTGCCACTCAGGAATCATGGCACCCCTTCATTTGAACCCCAAAACGTGGTAAAAATTGAGAAATTCACCATGGTTAGGAGGTATAGTATTTAGATATATTACTGATACATGTAACTCTGCATGGATTGCAGAAAGAGTTAATTCCACACACACTGCAGGTGCTGTGAAGTGTACTTTTGGCTAACATTAAAGACTGAAACAATACTAATTTCATGAACTTTAATCATACTTTGACGTACAAATGGGGGTCCATTCTCATCATGGTATTAAAAACCCAAAAGACTTGGAGAAAATAAAGAGAGAAAACATGGTTACTTTTCATGTCGTAATGTGTATACAGCTGTCTAAATTAGTACTCCAAATACATATAGCTTGCAAAACAGTATATTTACTAGAAGCTACAGCTGAAAATAATGCATACATTTAAGTGCTTGGTGGCAACATACTAAACAGATTTGTCCATTTTTCTAAATGTCAAATGGGTTGAGAGCAGAAAAATAAGAATCTCTGAGTACAAAGTAGAATGTTCTGACTACATCCCTGTATCAGATGTCTCATGTCAAATAATTAACACCTTAGTGTCCCTCTTGTCAGCATGACCCTGTGATTCTGTTCAGGTCCATCACTGTAATGATTTAAGTATCCCTGTCTCCACTTTTAATGTATTAAAATCAGGCTGAGAAAACAGAATGACTATATTAAATCAAACATGTTGGAATGCAGAAGTAAAATAAAACTGTAAGTATTCCATATTTCTGAAAAGTAAAATGTGAGATTGAAGCAATTTAGTCATAACCCAGCTTGTAACTTATTTAGGTAATTATACCTATCTCTCCATCTCGGATCTCTGAACTCACATTTTTATTGCAGGATAAACTGTTTTAGGTTAAACATCAAACAGGCATTTTTTTAGTTTCTCTTAATTACAGTACATCTAAGGTCCCTCAATGCTCATGTCAGCCAAAACTGACTTTGATACTATCCTGCTGGACTGGAATGTGAGCAAAACACAAAAATTATTTCATGGGTTCATAGGTAAGTGTGAGGGTAGCTGCACTTCTAAGTCATTTTAAGGCTAGACAATTGCCCTTTTTATGCTCATATTAACCTATCCCATTTGGTTAGAGGCTGGCCTTACCCATCCCATGGCCAATATTTATATATTAACTACTAATGAGAATATCTGAGATCATACCATAAATGATTTGAGGTGAACCATGCATGGGATAAAGGAGTTAGGAGCTGCCTCTGTCTATTAGTAGTGCAGGGAGCAGTCATGGGGTAAATTTTCTGTTTTCCATCCATTGATCCAAGTTGCAGTTGAATATGGACAGGGATTCATTTTGTTTTAAGTGGATGGATTATATTATTGTACAAAACTATGTTTTATGTTTTTTTATGTTTCATTGTGATCATTGTTGTACATCTTAGAGGGTAAGGAAGGGTCAAAAATACTTTAAATTAATGCTACATAGATATCAGATGGGGTCTATATTATATCAGCAAACCCTTGAAATTGCGAACACTATATAATCAACCCAAACACTACAAAAATGCAAAATTTCAAACACACAGATCAGCAATTTTTTCCCAGGGAAAAAAATCGATGATCTGTATAAAAAAAAAACAAAGAAAACAAATACAAAATAAACTGGGGGGGCTTTGCTCCCCACACTCCCCCCTACTTAAATAAACCAACTCTGAGATAGCACCACAGTGGAGGAAATGGCAAAGTCCCCAAAAACAGCCCAGTGATTTTTTTTGCCCTAGGAAAAAAATAAATGTTCAGTGCTTTCAGCATTTTGCCATTTCGAGTAAACTCATTTGCCAAAACAGCGTTCGGAACTTTAAGCATTCATTTAAATAATAGGAACCCCATCAGATGTATAACACCATGATTCTTCAAGCGTGTGTGTGTGTGTGTGTGTGTGTGTGTGTGTGTGTGTGTGTTATTAGTTGTTCTTATGTCATAGGTTTCAACTGCACCAAGCTAGAAAATTGCTTAATTGGGTTTTGCTTCAGCAGGTACCTCATTTCTAAGGACTAAGACTATAACAAAGGTTGAGAAATGTTTGGGATGAGGGGTGTAGACTCTATTCTGACTGCAGCGAGCTAAGAAAATAAATTTTCTGTGGCAGTTATTTATGTATTTATTCATTCACTCGATTCAACTAAACACCTGACATGTACAGTCATAGGTTCATAGGTAGGTACTAGGCTATCTGCCCGAGGACATTTATAAGCCTAGCCAGAGTGTGTCAGCTTTCACTGCCCCATTGATTAATTAACTGAGCCTCTGCCAAGCAGAGCCAATGAAGTGATCCCAGGGGTGTATTTTCTGTTACCCATCCACTCGTCAAGGCTTCTCTTGAAGAGTGTTAGTGAGGGGCTCTGCCTAATGTAGTTAGGAATGTTGTTCCGAAGCATGGGGAGTCTCTGTGACAGGAATCTATCCCAACAGCATGTTTTATTTATTGTTGTGTCGTAGTTTAGCTCACTAGATCGCATGGCACGCAGGGACTTGGATTTCTTTTGGTGGAGCATGTCCATCAATTATGAGTAGGACATGGCTTTGTAAGTCAGACAGAGATCACTTCTGATTAAGCAATATGTCACTGAGTACAGTCGGAGTTTTTTCAGTCGGGCTGCATAGGACATATGTTTGAGGCCAGTAATCCTCTTGGTGAGGTGCTTTTGTGGTCTTTCCAGCTGTTGGAAGTGTCTTGTGAGGTACATCCCAAATGGGACATTATACTTTATGATGGGTCTGATGAGTGATGAGTAGAGGGGCACTATAACCTCTTTATTTCTAAATGCAAACCCCTTAGTAATTAAATGGGCCACATAGAAGGATTTCCTAACTAATTTGGCAATATGATTGCCAAAGGAGAGATTACTGTCAACCTGGGTCCCCAGATCTCTTATTACCTCTTCTGCATTAAGGGGGCTGCCGCCAATGTGGTAATTTGTGGGTGTTTTGTTTTTCCCAAACGGGATGACTATACATTTTTTAGCATTTAGCTTGAGGCCATGACTTTGACACCAGGTGCCTGTCTCAGTAAGGCCTTTTTGAAGGATGTCCATGTCAGCTGGAGAGTCAATTATGGCTCCCAGTTTGCAGTCATCAGTGAACTTAGTTAACCATAGTCCTCCTGTGTTTTCCTGTACTTCTGAGAAATATATGCCAAACAGTAGAGGTCCCAGAACCGAGCCTTGTGGGACACCACTTGTGACTGGTTTAGCGTCGGACCTGGAGCCCCCTATTCTTACCGTGTGAGTTCTGTCTGTACGCCAGTTGGCAACCCATCTTGTGACATAGGGGTTTATGTTCAGGCTGGTGAGTTTTTCTATAATACCCGTGTGAATAATGGTGTTGAATGCCTTGGTGAGATCAAGGTATGCTGTGTGAACCACCTTTCCCTCATCTATGGCCTTGGTGACTGTCTCAAAGAAGTCAACCAGGTTAAGTAGGCATGATCTGCCCTTAACAAAGCTGAACTGGGTCAGGTCAAGTGTTTGGAGGTTCCCAATGTCTTTGTTAATGAGTTCCATGATGATGCGCTCCATAGCCTTGCAGACCAGGCTAGTCAGGCTTATGAGGCGATAGTTACCAGGGTCAGTTGTGGCCCCTCCTTTGTTGAGCAGAATAACCATTGTTGTGCACCATTCTATGGGCACGTAGTCTGTGGAGAGGCTGAAGTTGAACAGCATGTTTAGGTGGGGGGGGTTAGTTCATTCTGTAGTTCATGCAAGATGCAGCCTGGGACATCACCTGGCCCCATTGATGCTGTGTTTTTTGGATTTTGAAAGGGCTGCTTTCACCTGTGCTTCTGTGATTTCTGGGACACTACACCTTTCCGGTATTGTTGTGGGCATTTTTGAAGGTGAGAGGGAGGTGACATTTGCACTGAATCTATCTGCCAGGATGCTGGCAATATCAGTAGGTTCAGTACATTTTGTGATATTTTGCACTAGCTCAGAGCATATCTGCAAGTTGCCACTTAGATTCTTGACATAGTTTAAAAGGCTTTGTGGTTATCTTTCAAATCCTTGGTTATTTTTCTTTCAAAGTTAACCTTGGATGATTTTATGAGGAACCTTAGCTTCTTACTGATACTGATCAGGGATGTCTTTCTTTCTTGGGATTTGCTTTTTTTCTGAACTAGTTTCCTCCTTTTGTTGTATAACCTGCTTATGGCAGGGGTCCACCAGACTGGTTTCCTTCTCTTAGGGGAGTGAGTCTTGGTTTTGCTAGGGATGGCATGATCCATGCATCCTTGTAGGTGCTCATAGAGTGCAATTGTAAAGGATTCTGCATCTTGGGCAGTGTTATCCTTTAGCATGGGGGGCTGTGAAACTTACCACCTCTGCCTTAAGTAAGGTGAAGTCTGCTTTAGAAATGTTTTCACTGTGGTTTCCTTGGTTGGGGGTTGTGGTGGGGTGTGGACATCCAGGGTTTCCTTTTCTTAGGGGAGTGAGTCTTGGTTTTGCTAGGGATGGCACAATCCATGCATCCTTGTAGGTGCTCATAGAGTGCAATTGTAAAGGATTCTGCATCTTGGGCAGTGTTATCCTTTAGCGTCGGGGGCTGTGAAACTTACCACCTCTGCCTTAAGTAAGGTGAAGTTTGCTTTAGAAATGTTTTCACTGTGGTTTCCTTGGTTGGGGGTTGTGGTGGGGTGTGGACATCCAGGGTAATTAGTTTATGGTCTGATCTAACCAGTGATGGGTTGACCTCTGGTACGGAACACCTGTCACCCACGTTGGTGATGACCAGGTCCAATATTTTGTGGCCTCTGGTAGGGGAGTTTACCAGCTGATCCAGGGTATTTGATTTGATAAATTCCAGGAAGCGCTGAGCCTGGGAGTTTGCACTCAAGTAGTTTTCCCAGTTAATGGTAGGGTAATTGAAATTGCCCAATATCAGGGTGTTCAGTAAGACCTTCATGTTTTTCAGTGTCTCCAGAAAGACAGAGTGGTGGTCCTGGGTCATGAAGGGTGATCTGTAGCAGGCCACAATATCCATTGCAGATTTCCCCGATGTTAGCTGCACATGGATTATCTCAGAGGTATCATGCTGCACCACTAACCTGAAGGTGTGGATATCTTGATTAATATGGATACACCCCCTCCTTTTGTGTTTTGGTCCGTGTTCTTTGGCCGAAATGTGTTGTATGAGTTATAGCCCAGTTGTGCTGGAATGCTGTCTGGGGCCTTGAACCAGGTTTCAGTTACTGCACAGATGTCGACGTTCTCCATACTTAGGGGTGCTTCGAGCACATGCATTTTGAGATTTAAACTCCTGGCATTGAGTAGCATAACCTTCATTTTTTAACTTGTGCTTACAGAGGTGGGTTTAAATTTTGAGCCTTACCTAAAAAAGGCACTATGGAGGCAGCAAGAGCCTTGGCCAGTATTTGAAAGCCAAATGGGTGACAGGTGCAAGCCATCTCTTGAGAAGCAACACTGCTTGTAGAGCATGTCATCCCAGGCTGACAGACACTGGATCCACTTTGAATGACATCAGAAGCTTAGACAATTGTTGAAATTGATCATTTTTTCTTTATACTGAGGTATCATTCTTGGTGAGGGCAGGATGCTGTTCAGGGTCAGGGTCATACCCGCCTGGGCTGCATGATCAGAGAGCTCTTCCACGTCTCTTTTCATGTAGTCCAGGGAGGTACGTCTCAGGTCATTCACACCAACATGAACAATGACTGATTCATATTTGTACTTGTTCTGGAGTGACCTGAGTGCTTGTGTTATGTGGCCGATTCTGGCTCCCAACAGGCAGCTAACAGTAACCTTCTTCTTGTCCAGCCTAGTGAGTGGGGCATCAGTGTGCCTGACTACTGAGTCACCTATTACTAGTGTGTTAGGTATGTTATCTCACCTTAAGGGCTGTGATTGTGCGGCACATTGATTTTCTGTTTTATGGTTTGTGACGGGAGGTGCAGGTTTTGTGGGTGTCTGCTTTGCAGCTCTCTGATGCTTTTGCAGGTTTTTATTTAGAGCCTCCAAGTATGATTTTGTATATTTATGTGTATTATTTGCCAGTGCTGGTTTAGTAGGTCTATGTGAGGCAGGAGGTGTGGTGCAAGTGTTAACCATCTCCTCATGACTGTCTGTTCCATTCTAGGGTGTAGAGACCTTAGCCTCCAGTTTGGCTGTATAATTGCACCTCTCGCATATGTTCGTGTTTTGTGGTAGGAGGAGATGGCTGTCTGTGTACATGAGGCAGTTGTAACATTGCCTCAGGATACCCAGATTCACCAGTTGGACTGGAGAGTACACCTGAAGTTGTCCTTTGGTCATAACTGAATAGTAGGGTGAGCTGCTTAGTCACTTGGTTGGTGAGTGGTGGATAAAGAACCTTGCACTGCTGGGAGGTCAAGTGTCGGAGTATATTAGTGCTGACTATTAGGTCTGAGCAAGTGCTGGACTGTAGGATGCTTTTTGAGTGCTTAGGTTGAAAGTTAGACTAGTTTCAAGTGAAAAACTGAAGAGGAGACTTAGTGGAGCCGGGAATAATTTAACCCTAGCTAACCAATGCTGCCCAGCACACAAAACCGTGCAAATGCGGTTTTTAGACTACTAACTTCTGGGCTGGGACCACTTCTTCAGGAACAGATGGCTGCTCAAAGTTTCCCTCTCTCACAGGTGAACAGAGAAACGTCCCTCTATCCAAGTAAGGTATGGGTAACTCAGAAACTTGTAACATAGCCCTGAATTCAGCACTAGCTTGAAATCTGGACAAGAAATGCTTGTTTTTTTTTTTTTTTTTTTTTTTTGAAAAGATAAGGCAAAAACAGTAAAATGTACACTTAAAACAGCTTTAAACAACTACAAGTTATCAGCAAAGGCTATCACACTTTAGTGTGTAGCCTACAACAGTTAAACAATTTATTTAAACAAAAAAACAACTTTTTAAAAGTGCAGGCAGTCAAATAAGTACAATATGTGAAAAAAACAAGCTTTTAAATCACAATAAGTGCTGGAAAATCAGCGTTTAGGTGGAAAACAGTTAAGTACAGCAAGAAAATAAAGAAAACTGATGCTCAATCACTTCAAAGTCTCTCTTTTAAGCTAGAAGGCTTGTATCATTTTAAGGTTTTCTAGTGCTTTCCAGATGGTTAGTTACAGGAAAGATGGGAAACAAGCACAGATGTGGTCTTTTAAACCAGAAAGTTGAAAGAGATGGACAACTTCCCAAACGATCAATAAACTACAATTCCTGGGCCAAGAACCACTCCTCTTGTGGTAGACAGGCTACCTAGTACTTACCACTCCCACTGATAAGCTAGAAGGCTGTACTCCAACACAAAGGCTTGGGTGGCTCAAAAGCTTACAAACAGTCCTGAATACAGCAAATCTGTACCTGGACTAGACTAGTTATGGGAAAGGTGGGGATAATGTGCAAACAGAGGCTTTAAAACCAGAAAGTTGAGAGAGATGGAAAAAACTGCCCAAACGGCCAATAAACTACCATTTCTGGGCCAGAACCACTCCTCTTGTGGTAGATAGGCTACCTAGTGCTTACCACTCCCACTGATAAGCTAGAAGGCTTCCCTCCAACAAAGAAAGGCTTGCAGGGCTCAGAAGCTTATCAACAGTCCTGGATACAGCAACTCTGTATATGGACTAGGCTAGTAACAGGAAAGGTGGGAAACAAGGGCAAGTGTGGCTTCTAAACCAGAAAGTTGAAAGAGATGGGATAAAACTGCCCAAACGGTCAGTAGCTACAATTTCTGGGCCAGGAACCACACCATTCCTCTTGTGGTAGATAGGCTACCTAATGCTTTTCACTCCCACTGATAAGATAGAAGGCTTCCCTCCAACACAGAAAGGCTTGGGGGGGCTCAGAAGCTTACAAAGAGTCCTGGATACAGCAAATCTGTACCTGGACTAGACTAGTTACAGGAAAGGTGGGGAACAAGTACAAATGCAGGCTTTTAAGCCAGCAAGTTGAAAGAGATGGAAAACTGCCTAAACAGCCAATAAACTACAATTTATGGGCCAAAACTCACTCTTACCATGGTAGATAGGCTACCTGATGCTTACCACTTTTCACAGTTGAACAAGTGACTATAATTGATTTTCATGTGTGAGGGTTGGCATAGATGTACACAACTGCCCATGATTTTGCAGAATGCATCTGCTTTTTGCTTTTTTGCATTGTGTTTTGGTCTGCTCCTCACAATATTTTTTGACAAGTCAGTGGAAATTGAAGTCAGTTAATAATGACAGACATTTGATTTTCAAACCTGATAGACTTCAAAAAAGAATGCTAATGTAGGCAACCTTCAAGTACATAAAGCCAACATCTGTTTCTGATTTTAGTCCTTTGTACACCATCATTTTTAGTTTTCTACTTGATTCTTGAGATAAGATGTTGAGATGCATGTAAGGAAGAGGTACACATTGCATTCTGAAAGCAGTGAGCTGAGAAAATAAATTCATGTATGGCAGTCCTTGCATATTCATTCATTTGGCATAGACAAATACCTGAGGTATACAGTATAGTCCTACAAGTGCATATAAATGTGTGTGTGTGTGTGTGTGTGTGTGTGTGTGTGTGTGTGTGTGTGTGTGTGTGTGTGTGTGTGTGTGTGTGTGTGTGTGTGTGTGCGGGCTTGAGTGTGTGTGTGTGCATGTGGTTAAAATAAATTACTGTGGCCATTACTTATTTTTTTAATTTTATTACATTCTGGCATCTGAGGTATATGTAGTCATTAATGCTGGTTTTAATCATGGGGTTCTTTGTTACTTGTGAATGAAAGTAATTAACACAGTTAATATTCATTCATGTTAAGCAATAAATATTTGACTTTGCCAAGGCAATGTGTATTTGTGTGAAAACTGTGGGATATTTTAAGTTAATTGGACATATGAGGTGTGAACATTCAACAAAGTGGTTGCAATTCTTGAGCATAGGAATTGTTTGCAATGAGAATGTCTGTGTTTCTGTCTTTGTGTGTAAGGGGTTGCACTCTTTCTACAAGTAGTAAGTTGGTAATATTTTTTTCACTTTCCATCAAAGTCAGACATCAGCATCACACTCAATAAGTGGTTGTATGTGGTAGTCTGGAGAAGGGTGTGTGTGACAGCAGCTGATCATTGGCAGAGCCTTGCACTGGGTAGTTTTATCATCTAACAGCATTTGTCTCTCGGGTTAGGTTTTGGCTGTGATTCCTTGTGTGTGGTGTCTGTATGTACACCCTGTCACCACGCTGGTATTATTCTCCCATTTGCATTGATTTCTTCTCCCATACCTTCAGCTGGATGCTATATATTGATAATATATATTTCTGGCCATCTGTAATTTAATTTTCATCCCAAGCTAATACAAGATGGGTACACAGAAGGAGGAGGGTACACACTTTGGAGGAGCATGAGGACAGACACTATCCCCATATTAAGATTTATATATTCTTATAATTTTTCTCAGTTTATTGGCGGACTAATGTTTTGTAGCATTTGAAAATTAAGCTTAAAACACAACTTGTTTACCCTTGAAAGGAAATCTAAAACTGGAGTTTTTACTTATTCATGATTTTTCGTCAGACCATCATTAAATCAAAAAGTCATAAAAAGCTTTAAGATACACCTCAGCACATATAGAGTGCCTATAATTTCTGTGGGCCTAGCATCCACCCCCCCCCCCATTTCCACTGGTGTACTAAAGCACGAGGTGAAGCTAAAAAGTAATACAATGTGTGAAATAGCAAAAAAAAGTAATCTATGTGAATAGGTTGGAGTCAGGATGATGGGGAAATAGGATGGACACTGGAAAAGTGAAGAGGTGCTAGTATGAAAAAGGGGCCTTCACAGTCATTTGTCTATGGCTCCATTTCACTTAAGGCTGACCTTCCTGACTGCAGTCAGGTATAGAATATTTATAGTTGGTAAACTGATATTAATGAGGCGGTACATATTGAAGCAGTCTGGATAAAAATGAATGACTGTCTCTGTTGCTTGATTATGGGTAACAGTCATTGCCCTGCTATAACAGAGTTCCACCCCATTCCAGTTAGCCCCATCTATTCAGTTGTTTCCTGCAGCCCCCCCCCCACCTGCTTTGAGGTCAACAGCTACCACTTCTCTACACGTGTCCTTCAATACATTATTGTGAATGAAGAATCTAGGAAAGAAACATCAACGTACTACATTATGTTGTTAGCAGTGCACATGCCCTCAGATACACTACTGCATAAATGTAGAATAAGGGAACAAGACATTAATATTCTATCTGATTTGTTATTTATGAAGGACACATGTCCCTTACTACACCATCATGTAAGAGCATAATCAGTGAATGAAACATTAATGTGTTATATGATTTTATCCATGTGATACATAACTCCCTGACATTATAATCAATATTAATCCTCTTTTCCCATTTTACATGGGGTCAGGTGCTACTTCAACTTTTGGCACCTCTCTTGAATCAGAACCACACTCCTGCCTACTGTTGTAAGTCATCTCTTGTACAATCCATTCCTGTTTTGGTTGGTTGTCCTTATCTTCTCTTGCCTTATTCCTGTCGCTGCAAAATCAGCTTTCCCAAATCATTTTTTCTTTACTACATATATGACAGAACCACTGAAATATGTTATCCTTGACTCTGTCTGCAACTGGGGCTATAATGACTTCCACTCTGATATCCTTATTTCTTTGCCTGTCCTAACGTGTGCGCCCCATTACCCATCTGGGACACTTCATCTACAAAACTTCAAGTTTAATATGCTGCTCTGCCTTTACTGCCCATAGTGTGTGTGTGTGTGTGTGTGTGTGTGTGTGTGTGTGTGTGTGTGTGTGTGTGTGTGTGTGTCTGTCTGTGACATACAGTAACATAGGTGGAAGCACAGTATTATACACTTTAATATGAACTTCTTTGATATTCTTGTGAAAGATATTGCCATCCCACACCCCTCCCCCGACACTTTGTGGCAGTTGGAAACAGCACTTATGATTCTAGGTTTGACCTCTTTATTTAGACTTCTCTTCTCCTCCAACCCACTTCTTGTATTCTTGAGCAGCTAACTTGTTCCACTGTTTCCCTTTTCTTAAGTTTTCAGCTTCTTCTGATTTCACCATTTACTTTCATGACTACTGCCTTTTATGTAATTGGTTTCATCTCACATATCGTTGGTTTTGTATTACAGTCACCAATCATTCACTTAAGTTCCTAATCACTAATTTTTTACTCACATGTCTGCATATAGCACCTTTGCTAATATGCTCCTCCGGTCTTTTTTGCTGATGTTGTCTACTACCAGTGTGAAGAGGAGTGGGATCAGAGTAATGCACATTCATTCCCACTGCAGGTTCCTCTGCAAGTCCAAGTATTGTTCATATTTATATAACTCGATCCTTGTATATAACCTCCACTAGCTCTGTTAATACGTTTGGAACTTTAGACCATTGCAGGACTTGACTGCTCAGATCAGCTTTATAGGGGTATATGTATAGCCTTTTTTTCCAAGTTCAGGAATGCATAGTTGGACATCTTCCTAGTTTCCTAGAACTTCCTCACTAACCATCACACTGCTAACACCAGATCATTTGTACTGCACCATGACCTGAATCCACACTGATCATCACCTATCTCTCTTGCTTTCTATTACACTGAGTATCTGTTTGTCATTTACGTTCACACAGTGTAACAGACATTTGATACATCTGTACTGTCCGCAGTAGTGAATATCCTCTTTGGCCTTCTACTGTGTCTCTGCAATGCGTTTTCTCCTTTCATCTATAATGCTACTTTAGTCACCATGTTGATTACACTCAGGAGCCATTTCTGTCCTGATGTACCCATGAATTATTAATATCTGCCATGATTTTATCTGAGCCTGTTGATTTCCCTGATTTCATTTTCTTTGGTGCACTTCATATTTCTTCTAGGGTGGGTTTTGCTCCTTCTTCTTTTCATGCAGATTATGTAACCATCAGAACAGCTTCTTTTGAGGGTTCTTCATTCTGGTGCTTCTTGATGTCCTTCTTGTATTTGTTTTTGATGTCCTCATAAGTGGTTAGCAGGCTGTAGTTTGTGTATTTTATGAATAACATCTATAGATTATCTTCTTTACCCTTCTAGCATTGCCTTCCAACCTGATAGAGCTTGTTTGTGCTATCTACTGTGTCACTTTCTAGAAGTTGATAGATGTTCTTTGCCACTATGTTTGCCCTTTTAGCCTATTTGTTGTATCAAGCAAAATGTCTTCTGCTTTTTGTTATCATTCTATACATTTGTATGCTGATCATGCACAGTAATTAACTATGACATAAGAATGTTTCATCTCAGTTTGTATAAAATCATGTTCATGTGTTTGATACTGCTTCAAACAATTCTTTGTAAAGGAAATGGGAAGAGATAACATCTCTGACCACACCAGTGTGCAAGAGTAGGCTCAATGAATGTCAGAGTAATGTGTTGTATGACATGTATCCATGTAGTATTGATGATCCTGGCTAAATTAGTGGATAAGTGTAGGATCACAGAAAGGTATAGCAATAATCTGCAATGATGAGGTTATGAATGTAATACACATGTAACAGACTGCACAACCATGTATGTTTAAGATCATAGAATGACATATTAGTTTAATGCATGATGCTGTTGTCCATACACATACCCCTCACAACCATTTTGTGCAAGTGTCCAGTCAGGGATGGCACATTAATATGCTACATAATGTTGGTAGCCATGCGGTACACATGTCCTTGATAGTACCGATGAGTAAGTAAAGGATCAGAGAATGGCATGTTAATATGTTGCAAAATGTTATCCATGAGGTGCACATGTCCTTGATTACATCATGATGTAAGTGGAGGACCAGAAAAAGACACATCAGTGTGCTATGTGATGTGGGAATCCATGCTGTACATATATCTCTGACTATTTGACTTAGCGTAGGATAACTGAATGAAGCATTTAGTGTGTTGCATTATTTTGGTTTCTGTACAATACATATGTTCCTGACTTCATGACTAAGTGTATGATAACTGAATGAAACACTAATATTTTGAGTGATGTTGGTATCTATGTAGTACATATGTCCCTTACTACATGACCATGTGTAGGATAACTGAATGAAATATGAGTATGCTACATTGGTATCCAAGCAGTACACATGTCCCTGACTACATGACTAAGTGTAGGATAAGTGAATGAAATATTAATATGCTGCACTGGCATCCATGCAGTACATATGTCCCTGAATACATAACACATTCACGTGTGGCGTGCAGTTGTGGTGAACATATCCCTGACTACAACACTGTATAAGTAGAAGGCCATGGGATAATATACTGCTGTGTAGAATTGTGTTATTATCTCTGTGGTACATATGTCCATGACTGTACTGATGTTTCAGTATATGATCAGAAAATGATACAGTAGTGTACATAATGTTATTATCCATGTGATACTTATGTCTATAACTGCACTACTGCTTATTTATAGAATCAGTGAATGATACAATAAAGTGCGTCATAATGTCATTATCCTTGACTACACTGCTGTGTATGGAGTTATTAAGGGATGATACTTTAATATAGAATAGGATGTCATGTCCCACCCAATTCACATTACCCTGACTACACCACTAATAGCATGTAGGATCTGGGACTGACATATTTGTGTACTGCATTATGTCACTATCCATGCAGTAGTATGCCCATGACAACTCTGCTGTGTAAGTATAGAATCAAGGAATGACATATCTGTATACTGCAGGATGTTATTGCCCAGGTGTTGTGCATGCTCATGACTGCATCACTATATAACTGTAGGATGAGAAAATGACATCCAGTGGGCTGCACAATGTTGTTATCCAGATGGAATGCATGTCCAGTAAATGCATAGGTATTGTTCCATGCAATGATACTTTAATGCACTTCATGACTTTGGTATCTATGTGGTACATTTCACTGCTTGCTCTGCTTTTTAAGTACAGGATCAGTGAACAATGTATTGATACACTATATGATCTTGTTAACTATGATGTGCACATATAATAGACTATGGTATCATGTATGTGTAGGATCAATGAAACAATCCTAACCTGTTGCATGATGTTTTTATCCATAGATTACACATGTTGTGATTACACCACCATGTAAATGTAGGATCAGGTATTTACACATTAATGTGTTGCATGACATATTTATACATGCAACACATATGTAACTACACACACCAAGGTGTAAGTGTAGGATTAGACAATAACAATTCAATGTGCATCATAATGTTGCTATCCATGTGGTATGTATATCCTGGTTATACTACTGAGTATTTTTAGTAACAGGGAATGGAAAATTAATGTATTACATAATGCTGTTATGTATGTGGTACACTAGCCACTGACTATATCATTGTGTAAGTGTGTGATCATGGAATGAAGCATTAATGTTTTGAGTAATTACGTATCTATGTCCATAGGTTCATAGGAGATTACTAGGTTAACAACTTAAGAGCCCTTACAACCCTAGCCAATACAGCCTAATTTTATCCAATATATGGCCCCTATGGGTATGAGGAAGGCATGAGTTTGTGCCAAAGTCATGACTATGTTACAGATTGCCCCTGTCCATAAGGGACATAGGTCCTACCCCAGGTTTGAATTTGTGATTCCCCATCCATTAATTCAAAATGCATTTAAAGATGACCAGGGAAGGGCTCTGCTTAATGTGAATAGGAAGCCTATTCCAAAGAAGGGCCACTTCTCTGAGACACAGATCTGTCTTTCCAGCATGTTTTGTTTGAGTCACTGGCTAAGTTTAGATTCCTAGATGGCCTCATGTAGAATGATGCATATGTATAGCAACAACATCATGGCTGGATTTTTTAGTGCCTTATACATCGATTCTCGGCTGGGGTGCCTTCTGTGCTGAGTCTGCATGTCCTCCCTGTGGTTGTGTGGGTTTCCTACGGGTGCTCTGGTTTCCTCCCACATCCCAAAGACATGCAGTAGGTGGATTGGACACTCTAAATTGGCCCCAGGTGTGAGTGTGTGCATGTATGTGCCTTCTGTGGCAGGTTGGGCGCCGGGCTGGCAACTCCATACCGTAAAACTCCATTGCCAATCATAAAAGAGAGATGATCCACTGTGGCAAACCCTAACCGGGAAAAGCCAAAAGAAGAAGAAGAAGAAGATACGTCAGGCATAGGTCATCTCTTAATAGTCAGTAGGATACAGAGTAAAGGGATAGGGATTTTAATCTAGCCATATAGGACATGTTGTTTACACCCTGTATTTTCTTTTTGAGGAATCTCTGAGGTCACTCCAGCTGCTGTAAGACCAGATGGCTAAATGGTTAAGGTCTTCTCCACCCATGACAAGGTACAGGTTTTGATCCTGACTTCCGACCAATGCCTGTTTGAGTTTGTATGTTCTCCCTGTGTCTACGTGGGGTTTCTCCCATGTCCAAAAACATGCTGAGTGTTTCCATCTCAAACTCAGCAATGAATGGAGCTGTTGGCAGCAGCACAGACTGTACATTGCATCCTATAGGGGTAAGAGTTGTACAGAACAACCATTTTGGGCATCTACTGTGGTGTGCAGTATCCTCAAGATAGGAGAACATGGCTCACAGACTGCATGCCATGGCAGGGCTAGCCACTAAATGGTGTAAAATATGGCCCTAGATGATTCGGTCATGTTGACTAATGTCGCCAAAAATAGACATGGGTAGTTACCGGTGATAAGTGAGTTAATGACCTGGCCTATTCTGACCTATGCCAGGGATGCTTGCTAATGGAGGGAGGGGTATATGTGCCCCTACTGTCCAGTGTGTGCACGTCATAAAGCCCATCAGCCCTGGGTCAATAAGCTATTGGCTGGCCGATGTCTAGCTGCTCAGCCTGGGTTACCTTGGATAGCTCTGTTGTGCGAAAGCTGGATGTAAAACCAACCAACCTGCCAAACATGAACTGAAAATTGCTACATTTAATGTAGGTTCACTGACAGGACGCAGCTTGGAAGTGGATGACATGATGATATGGAGGAGGCTGGATATCCTATGTATCCAAGAGATCAGATGGAATGGCAGTGCAGCAAAGCTACTTGTCTTGGTATCCAGATTCTACTATTCAGGTAGGGGACAAGCTAGAAATGGTGTAGGAACTGTGGTGAGATACAGGCTTCAAAAGGCAGTGAGGGATATCATCAGAATTAATGACAGACTCATGGCAATCAGACTCCAGTGTAATGAAAGGGCAGTATTCATAATTTCAGCCTATGCCTCACAGCAGGGTTGTGATTGTGAGGAAAAGAGTGCATTCAGACAGCAGTTGCAGGACCTACTAGACAAAACAAGACAACATGAATTGGTGTTCATAATGGGTGACTTGAATGCACATATAGGGAAAGACAGAACAGGATATGAGGACTGCCTAGGTCCACACGGGTGGGGAAACAGGAATAAAGAAGGAGAAGCCATTCTAGACTTCTGCCTGGCAAATGGCTTGATAGTAGCCAACATAGCTCAAAATGAGAGACAGTCACAAGGTCACATACAAGAGTAGCCAACATGCAACTCAGGTAGACTTCCTCCTATTAAGGAAAAGGCACTGGGGTAGAATCCATGATTGCAAAGTCATCCCCAGTGAAACAGTTGGCCCACAGCATAAACCACTAGTTGCCACAATCACCTGCAAGAAGTAGTCAGAGAAGGCTCTAAGGTCAATAGAGACTAGGCTGAACACCTGGAAGTTGACTGGAAAGAAATTACAACAGTTCAAGGAATTACTCAGGGACCTAGCACCCCAAGAAGAAGAGGAAATAGGTGGAGTTGAAAAAGAATGGCAGCGCCTAAAAACAGTATGTATTAGGACTACAGAAAAGATATGTGGCTGAGCCAGGTATGGAAATAAAGTAAATAAGGAAAGCTGGTGGTGGAATGCAGAAGTCCAGGAAGTCATCAAAAGAAAGAAGGAGTGCAGGAAGAAATGGGAGATAGAAAAGGCTGACCAGGCTAGGAAGGACGACTGGTTGGTTAACAAAGAAGCTAAGAAAGAAGTTGCAGTAGCAAAGAATAGGGTATTAGAGGTACTCTACAAACTTCTGGAAAGTGACTCAGTAAGGGCCACTAAGAAACTATATTAGGTTGCAAGGCAAAGGCAGAAAGATAAGGAAGATAGTCAGGCACCCTTCATAAGGGATGCCAGGAACAACCTGCTCACCAGTTCACAGGACATCGAAGGCAGATGGAAGGAGTATTTCCAGCAGCTTCTGAATGAAGAAAACCCCACAGAAACTGTACTTCCCCAGAAACAGCCTGCAATGAGAAAAGAAGAGGAGTCCCCTCTAGAAGAAGTAAGAACAGCACTAAGGAAAATGAAGTCAGAGAAAGCAGCAGGCTCAGATGAGGTCACAGCAGATATGATAAAGATGCTAGGTGAGACAGAGGAGAAATGGCTCCTGAAGGTACTAATATCAATGTGGAGAGAAAGGCGTATCAGAGATGCCTAGAGAATAAGCATACAAGTGCCAGTGTACAAGAACAAAGGGAACATCCACAACTGTGGGCAGTACAGAGGCATCAAACTCCTATCACATTGCATGAAAGTTCTGGAGACGGTGATTGATATGCAGAGTAGTAGAATGAAAGATGGGCGATAAGCAGTTCAGATTCAGATTAGGATACAGGATAATTGACCCGATGTTTGCATTGAGACAGATACTTGAGAAGAAGCTAGAGATGAGGAGAGAGTCCAATTGGGCATTTCTAGACTTGGAGAAAGCATATGACAAGGTCCCAAGAAAGCTGATCTGGTCAGTACTGCAATGTTTTGAAGTCCCAGAAACATTGGTAGAATTAGTGCAGGCTATATACAAGAACCCAATAACTCGAGTACGAACAGTGTTCAGCCTCAAAGAGGGATTCTCAGTGGGAGTGGGTGTACACCAGAATTCAGCTCTGAGTCTACTGCTGTTCATAATGTTGATGGACTACATTAGCAAACAGGTTGGAGGGGACAGATCAACAAAGCTACTGTATGCAGATGATCTGGCAGTACAGGCAGACTCTGAGCAAGAACGTCAGCAAAGCTTAGGAGAATGGAATGCAAATCTGAAGGCATATGGGATTAAAGTAAGCACAGATAAGACCATGGTAATGGCAGCAAATTGGGGAAATCAGAAGAAGCTGAGAATAGAGATAGAAGGGAAGATAGTAGAACTGGCAAACAGCTTCAAGTATCTTGGTGGGGTGGTTCAGGAGAAGGGTAGTCTGAATGAAAAGGTCAAAGCTAGTATCAGTGGGGCTGCAGCCAACTGGCATTGAGTGTCAGGTGTAGTCTATGACAGAAGAATGCCAAAGAAGCTGAAAAGTAAGGTGCACAAGACAGTGGTGCGACCAGTACTACTGTATGGTACAGAAACCTGGACAGTAAAGGCAGAGTATAGGACCATGTAGGTTTGGATAGTTTTTTTTCCTTAATAAATAAAATCATCACTTAAAAACAACATTTTGTGTTTAAGTAGGTTACCTTTGTCTAAAATTTACATTTGTTTGATGTCCTGAAACATTTAAGTGTGAGAAATATACAAAAAAATAAGAAATCAGGATGGGGGCAATTGCTTTTCCATTGCATTGTACACACGCGCATATATATATATATATATATATATATATATATATATATATATATATATATATATATATATATATATACACTATATATATATATATATATCTATATCTATATACGGTACTGTTTATGCTACAGTGTTATTATGTGTCCACTCATATAGCTGTTGGACAGCAGGAATGGTTTGGTATAGATAAGACATATGTAACCAGTAATTACTTCAGCAATAGCAGAGGTGAGATGAGTCGGTCAGTGAGGTGTGAAATGGGATGGATCAGAAAGATTCTGTTCAAACAAACAAAAGCAGAAATGGAGCTAGACATTCTAGTGCTTATTGAGGATTGAAACAATTCCTCTAATTTCCTCTTGCTTGACCTGAAGTATTCCATTATTGATGGGATTACGAGTTTGTGTCACCATGTTACATTCATGTGGTATGATACTGCACATCTTGTGAAACAGAAGGGGACATGGATATGGAAAGGAACAGAGATGACCACCACTGACTTCTTGTCATCACTTGTGAAAGGCATGAAAAGTATTTTAATGCACCTTGTATTCTTCATGATACTTTGACTGCTTAAAATACACGGTCTGAATGCCTGCAGTCATACATCATCATTCTGGTTAGTAGCAAGTGGCAAGTGTGGATTTAAATTAGTAGGATGAAAAGCTGTGTCACTTTGTAGTGTCATCAAAATACTTACAGGATCATTATGACCAAAAATCAAAAGTGTCACTAACACTGAAGGTTGATGTTAAAATATTTAGCTTATGATATCATGCTAAAGGCACTACATGTCAATGTGCAGTCCTCAGGTGTGACCCCCATGTAAGTATCACATGCTAGTTACCCAATGGCTGAGAAAGAAGATGGCTAGCATGCGCCAGTAAAGAAACAAGTCTGGTTTAAGGAGTCATGAATCTGTGCAATATTTTATGCTTGCATCAGTAAGAGGATTGCCTTATTTGTCATTGTTCTCAGTGGAAGGGTCACAGAATCTGTTACCAGAAAGAAAGAAATGTCATATGTTATGGTATATTAAGAAGACGATGGCATTTGTATGTGGTATGTGACATTTTGATATGTCATGTAAATGACAGTATGTTCTTGCTAAGCCATACTGGGAAAATGATTTCACGCATATGTAAGGAACATATAATAAAATGGCATACAAACTGAGTGAGTGTAAAGAACAGAATTGCATATACTGATGAATACTTCT
This sequence comes from Protopterus annectens, assembly GCF_019279795.1. Classification (NCBI taxonomy): domain Eukaryota; kingdom Metazoa; phylum Chordata; order Ceratodontiformes; family Protopteridae; genus Protopterus; species Protopterus annectens. The sequence continues at coordinate 125,609,150 of NC_056729.1, forward strand.
AGTAGTAGTTATCAATATTCATGATATCTATATATTAACATTAATATCCTGAAAACTATTTTCTGCATTAGAGGCCTAGTTGTTGTCAGCAAACAAACATGACTTAATTGGAGTGCACATTAAAATGTCCCCTGTGATATGCAGGTTTTAGGAATTATTTACAGTTCTGTATTGTAAAGAGTACTTTGAGAGGCTGATGGATGAAGAGAATGAAAGAGAGAGAAGGTTGGATGATGTGGGGATAGTGAATCAGGAAGTGCAACGGATTAGCAAGGAGGAAGTAAGGATGCTACTCAGGGTAAGGGTCATACCCGCCTGGGCTGCATGATCAGAGAGCTCTTCCACGTCTCTTTTCATGTAGTCCAGGGAGGTATGTCTCAGGTCATTCACACCAACATGAACAATGACTGATTCATATTTGTACTTGTTCTGGAGTGACCTGAGTGCTTGTGTTATGTGGCCGATTCTGGCTCCTAACAGGCAGCTAACAGTAACCTTCTTCTTGTCCAGCCTAGTGAGTGGGGCATCAGTGTGCCTGACTACTGAGTCACCTATTACTAGTGTGTTAGGTATGTTATCTCACCTTAAGGGCTGTGATTGTGCGGCACATTGATTTTCTGTTTTATGGTTTGTGACGGGAGGTGCAGGTTTTGTGGGTGTCTGCTTTGCAGCTCTCTGATGCTTTTGCAGGTTTTTATTTAGAGCCTCCAAGTATGATTTTGTGTATTTATGTGTATTATTTGCCAGTGCTGGTTTAGTAGGTCTATGTGAGGCAGGAGGTGTGGTGCAAGTGTTAACCATCTCCTCATGACTGTCTGTTCCATTCTAGGGTGTAGAGACCTTAGCCTCCAGTTTGGCTGTATAATTGCACCTCTCGCATATGTTAGTGTTTTGTGGTAGGAGGAGATGGCTGTCTGTGTACATGAGGCAGTTGTAACATTGCCTCAGGATACCCAGATTCACCAGTTGGACTGGAGAGTACACCTGAAGTTGTCCTTTGGTCATGACTGAATAGTAGGGTGAGCTGCTTAGTCACTTGGTTGGTGAGTGGTGGATAAAGAGCCTTGCACTGCTGGGCAGTCAAGTGTCGGGGTATATAAGTGCTGGCTATTAGGTCTGAGCAAGTGCTGGACTGTAGGATGCTTTTTGAGTGCTTAGGTTGAAAGTTAGACTAGTTTCAAGTGAAAAACTGAAGAGGAGACTTAGTGGAGCCGGGAATAATTTAACCCTAGCTAACCAATGCTGCCCAGCACACAAAACCGTGCAAATGCGGTTTTTAGACTACTAACTTCTGGGCTGGAACCACTTCTTCAGGAACAGATGGCTGCTCAAAGTTTCCCTCTCTCACAGGTGAACAGAGAAACGTCCCTCTATCCAAGTAAGGTATGGGTAACTCAGAAACTTGTAACATTGCCCTGAATTCAGCACTAGCCTGAAAACTGGACAAGAAATGCTTGTTTTTTTTTTTTTTTTTTTGAAAAGATAAGGCAAAAACAGTAAAATGTACACTTAAAACAGCTTTAAACAACTACAAGTTATCAGCAAAGGCTATCACACTTTAGTGTGTAGCCTACAACAGTTAAACAATTTATTTAAACAAAAAACAACTTTTTAAAAGTGCAGGCAATCAAATAAGTACAATATGTGAAAAAAACAAGCTTTTAAATCACAATAAGTGCTGAAAAATCAGCGTTTAGGTGGAAAACAGTTAAGTACAGCAAGAAAATAAAGAAAACTGATGCTCAATCACTTCAAAGTCTCTCTTTTAAGCTAGAAGGCTTGTATCATTTTAAGGCTTTCTAGTGCTTTCCAGTAGGTTAGTTACAGGAAAGATGGGAAACAAGCACAGATGTGGTCTTTTAAACCAGAAAGTTGAAAGAGATGGACAACTTCCCAAACGATCAATAAACTACAATTCCTGGGCCAAGAACCACTCCTCTTGTGGTAGACAGGCTACCTAGTACTTACCACTCCCACTGATAAGCTAGAAGGCTGTACTCCAACACAAAGGCTTGGGTGGCTCAAAAGCTTACAAACAGTCCTGAATACAGCAAATCTCTACCTGGACTAGACTAGTTATGGGAAAGGTGGGGATAATGTGCAAACAGAGGCTTTAAAACCAGAAAGTTGAGAGAGATGGAAAAAACTGCCCAAACGGCCAATAAACTACCATTTCTGGGCCAGAACCACTCCTCTTGTGGTAGATAGGCTACCTAGTGCTTACCACTCCCACTGATAAGCTAGAAGGCTTCCCTCCAACAAAGAAAGGCTTGCAGGGCTCAGAAGCTTATCAACAGTCCTGGATACAGCAACTCTGTATATGGACTAGGCTAGTAACAGGAAAGGTGGGAAACAAGGGTGTGTGTGGCTTCTAAACCAGAAAGTTGAAAGAGATGGGATAAAACTGCCCAAACGGTCAGTAGCTACAATTTCTGGGCCAGGAACCACACCATTCCTCTTGTGGTAGATAGGCTACCTAATGCTTTTCACTCCCACTGATAAGATAGAAGGCTTTCCTCCAACACAGAAAGGCTTGGGGGGCTCAGAAGCTTACAAAGAGTCCTGGATACAGCAAATCTGTACCTGGACTAGACTAGTTACAGGAAAGGTGGGGAACAAGTACAAATGCAGGCTTTTAAGCCAGCAAGTTGAAAGAGATGGAAAACTGCCTAAACAGCCAATAAACTACAATTTATGGGCCAAAACTCACTCTTACCATGGTAGATAGGCTACCTGATGCTTACCACTTTTCACAGTTGAACAAGTGACTATAATTGATTTTCATGTGTGAGGGTTGGCATAGATGTACACAACTGCCCATGATTTTGCAGAATGCATCTGCTTTTGCTTTTTGCATTGTGTTTTGGTCTGCTCCTCACAATATTTTTTGACAAGTCAGTGGAAATTGAAGTCAGTTAATAATGACAGACATTTGATTTTCAAACCTGATAGACTTCAAAAAAGAATGCTAATGTAGGCAACCTTCAAGTACATAAAGCCAACATCTGTTTCTGATTTTAGTCCTTTGTACACCATCATTTTTAGTTTTCTACTTGATTCTTGAGATAAGATGTTGAGATGCATGTAAGGAAGAGGTACACATTGCATTCTGAAAGCAGTGAGCTGAGAAAATAAATTCATGTATGGCAGTCCTTGCATATTCATTCATTTGGCATAGACAAATACCTGAGGTATACAGTATAGTCCTACAAGTGCATATAAGTGTGTGTGTGTGTGTGTGTGTGTGTGTGTGTGTGTGTGTGTGTGTGTGTGTGTGTGTGTGTGTGTGTGTGCTTGAGTGTGTGTGTGTGCATGTGGTTAAAATAAATTACTGTGGCCATTACTTATTTTTTTAATTTTATTACATTCTGGCATCTGAGGTATATGTAGTCATTAATGCTGGTTTTAATCATGGGGTTCTTTGTTACTTGTGAATGAAAGTAATTAACACAGTTAATATTCATTCATGTTAAGCAATAAATATTTGACTTTGCCAAGGCAATGTGTATTTGTGTGAAAACTGTGGGATATTTTAAGTTAATTGGACATATGAGGTGTGAACATTCAACAAAGTGGTTGCAATTCTTGAGCATAGGAATTGTTTGCAATGAGAATGTCTGTGTTTCTGTCTTTGTGTGTAAGGGGTTGCACTCTTTCTACAAGTAGTAAGTTGGTAATATTTTTTTCACTTTCCATCAAAGTCAGACATCAGCATCACACTCAATAAGTGGTTGTATGTGGTAGTCTGGAGAAGGGTGTGTGTGACAGCAGCTGATCATTGGCAGAGCCTTGCACTGGGTAGTTTTATCATCTAACAGCATTTGTCTCTCGGGTTAGGTTTTGGCTGTGATTCCTTGTGTGTGGTGTCTGTATGTACACCCTGTCACCACGCTGGTATTATTCTCCCATTTGCATTGATTTCTTCTCCCATACCTTCAGCTGAATGCTATATATTGATAATATATATTTCTGGCCATCTGTAATTTAATTTTCATCCCAAGCTAATACAAGATGGGTACACAGAAGGAGGAGGGTACACACTTTGGAGGAGCATGAGGACAGACACTATCCCCATATTAAGATTTATATATTCTTATATTTTTTCTCAGTTTATTGGCGGACTAATGTTTTGTAGCATTTGAAAATTAAGCTTAAAACACAACTTGTTTACCCTTGAAAGGAAATCTAAAACTGGAGTTTTTACTTATTCATGATTTTTTCGTCAGACCATCATTAAATCAAAAAGTCATAAAAAGCTTTAAGATACACCTCAGCACATATAGAGTGCCTATAATTTCTGTGGGCCTAGCATCCACCCCCCCCCCCATTTCCACTGGTGTACTAAAGCACGAGGTGAAGCTAAAAAGTAATACAATGTGTGAAATAGCAAAAAAAAGTAATCTATGTGAATAGGTTGGAGTCAGGATGATGGGGAAATAGGATGGACACTGGAAAAGTGAAGAGGTGCTAGTATGAAAAAGGGGCCTTCACAGTCATTTGTCTATGGCTCCATTTCACTTAAGGCTGACCTTCCTGACTGCAGTCAGGCATAGAATATTTATAGTTGGTAAACTGATATTAATGAGGCGGTACATATTGAAGCAGTCTGGATAAAAATGAATGACTGTCTCTGTTGCTTGATTATGGGTAACAGTCATTGCCCTGCTATAACAGAGTTCCACCCCATTCCAGTTAGCCCCATCTATTCAGTTGCTTCCTGCAGCCCCCTCCCCACCTGCTTTGAGGTCAACAGCTACCACTTCTCTACATGTGTCCTTCAATACATTATTGTGAATGAAGAATCTAGGAAAGAAACATCAACGTACTACAATATGTTGTTAGCAGTGCACATGCCCTCAAATACACTACTGCATAAATGTAGAATAAGGGAACAAGACATTAATATTCTATATGATTTGTTATTTATGAATGACACATGTCCCTTACTACGCCATCATGTAAGAGCATAATCAGTGAATGAAACATTAATGTGTTATATGATTTTATCCATGTGATACATAACTCCCTGACATTATAATCAATATTAATCCTCTTTTCCCATTTTACATGGGGTCAGGTGCTACTTCAACTTTTGGCACCTCTCTTGAATCAGAACCACACTCCTGCCTACTGTTGTAAGTCATCTCTTGTACAATCCATTCCTGTCTTGGTTGGTTGTCCTTATCTTCTCTTGCCTTATTCCTGTCGCTGCAAAATCAGCTTTCCCAAATCATTTTTTCTTTACTACATATATGACAGAACTACTGAAATATGTTATCCTTGACTCTGTCTGCAACTGGGGCTATAATCACTTCCACTCTGATATCCTTATTTCTTTGCCTGTCCTAAAGTGTGCGCCCCATTACCCATCTGGGACACTTCATCTACAAAACTTCAAGTTTAATCTGCTGCTCTGCCTTTACTGCCCATAGTGTGTGTGTGTGTGTGTGTGTGTGTGTGTGTGTGTGTGTGTGTGTGTGTGTGTGTGTGTGTCTGTCTGTCTGTGACATACAGTAACATAGGTGGAAGCACAGTATTATACACTTTAATATGAACTTCTTTGATATTCTTGTGAAAGATATTGCCATCCCATACCCCTCCCCCGACACTTTGTGGCAGTTGGAAACAGCACTTATGATTCTAGGTTTGACCTCTTTATTTAGACTTCTCTTCTCCTCCAACCCACTTCTTGTATTCTTGAGCAGCTAACTTGTTCCACTGTTTCCCTTTTCTTAAGTTTTCAGCTTCTTCTGATTTCACCATTTACTTTCATGACTACTGCCTTTTATGTAATTGGTTTCATCCCACATATCTTTGGTTTTGTATTACAGTCACCAATCATTCACTTAAGTTCCTAATCACTAATTTTTTACTCACATGTCTGCATATAGCACCTTTGCTAATATGCTCCTCCAGTCTTTTTTGCTGATGTTGTCTACTACCAGTGTGAAGAGGAGTGGGATCAGAGTAATGCACATTCATTCCCACTGCAGGTTCCTCTGCAAGTCCAAGTATTGTTCATATTTATATAACTCGATCCTTGTATATAACCTCCACTAGCTCTGTTAATACTTTTGGAACTTCAGACCATTGCAGGACTTGACTGCTCAAATCAGCTTTATAGGGGTATATGTATAGCCTTTTTTTCCAAGTTCAGGAATGCATAGTTGGACATCTTCCTAGTTTCCTAGAACTTCCTCACTAACCATCACACTGCTAACACCAGATCATTTGTACTGCACCATGACCTGAATCCACACTGATCATAACCTATCTCTCTTGCTTTCTATTACACTGAGTACTTGTTTGTCAGTTACGTTCACACAGTGTAACAGACATTTGATACATCTGTACTGTCCACAGTAGTGAATATCCTCTTTGGCCTTCTACTGTGTCTCTGCAATGCGTTTTCTCCTTTCATCTATAATGCTACTTTAGTCACCATGTTGATTACACTCAGGAGCCAATTCTGTCCTGATGTACCCATGAATTATTAATATCTGCCATGATTTTATCTGAGCCTGTTGATTTCCCTGATTTCATTTTCTTTGGTGCACTTCATATTTCTTCTAGGGTGGGTTTTGCTCCTTCTTCTTTTCATGCAGATTATGTAACCATCAGAACAGCTTCTTTTGGGGTTTCTTCATTCTGGTGCTTCTTGATGTCCTTCTTGTATTTGTTTTTGATGTCCTTATAAGTGGTTAGCAGACTGTAGTTTGTGTATTTTATGAATAACATCTATAGATTGTCTTCTTTACCCTTCTAGCATTGCCTTCCAACCTGATAGAGCTTGTTTGTGCTATCTACTGTGTCACTTTCTAGAAGTTGATAGATGTTCTTTGCCACTATGTTTGCCCTTTTAGCCCATTTGTTGTATTAAGCAAAATGTCTTCTGCTTTTTGTTATCACTCTATACATTTGTATGCTGATCATGCACAGTAATTAACTATGACATAAGAATGTTTCATCTCGGTTTGTATAAAATCATGTTCATGTGTTTGATACTGCTTCAAATAATTCTTTGTAAAGTAAATGGGAAGAGATAACATCTCTGACCACACCAGTGTGCAAGAGTAGGCTCAATGAATGTCAGAGTAATGTGTTGTATGACATGTATCCATGTAGTATTGATGATCCTGGCTAAATTAGTGGATAAGTGTAGGATTACGGAAAGGTATAGCAATAATCTGCAATGATGAGGTTATGAATGTAATACACATGTAACAGACTGCACAACCATGTGTGTTTAAGATCATAGAATGACATATTAGTTTAATGCATGATGCTGTTGTCCATACACATACCCCTCACAACCATTTTGTGCAAGTGTCCAGTCAGGGATGGCACATTAATATGCTACATAATGTTGGTAGCCATGTGGTACACATGTCCTTGATAGTACCGATGAGTAAGTAAAGGATCAGAGAATGGCATGTTAATATGTTGCAAAATGTTATCCATGAGGTGCACATGTCCTTGATTACATCATGATGTAAGTGGAGGACCAGAAAAAGACACATCAGTGTGCTATGTGATGTGGGAATCCATGCTGTACATATGTCCCTGACTATTTGACTTAGCGTAGGATAACTGAATGAAGCATTTAGTGTGTTGCATGATTTTGGTATCTGTACAATACATATGTTCCTGACTTCATGACTAAGTGTATGATAACTGAATGAAACACTAATATTTTGAGTGATGTTGGTATCTATGTAGTACATATGTCCCTTACTACATGACCATGTGTAGGATAACTGAATGAAATATGAGTATGCTACATTGGTATCCAAGCAGTACACATGTCCCTGACTACATGACTAAGTGTAGGGTAAGTGAATGAAATATTAATATGCTGCACTGGTACCCATGCAGTACATATGTCCCTGAATACATAACACATTCACATGTGGCGTGCAGTTGTGGTGAACATATCCCTGACTACAACATTGTATAAGTAGAAGGCCATGGGATAATACACTGCTGTGTAGAATTGTGTTATTATCTCTGTGTTACATATGTCCATGACTGTACTGATGTTTCAGTATATGATCAGAAAATGATACAGTAGTGTACATAATGTTATTATCCATGTGATACTTATGTCTATAACTGCACTACTGCTTATTTATAGAATCAGTGAATGATACAATAAAGTGCGTCATAATGTCATTATCCTTGACTACACTGCTGTGTATGGAGTTATTAAGGGATGATACTTTAATATAGAATAGGATGTCATGTCCCACCCAATTCACATCACCCTGACTACACCACTAATAGCATGTAGGATCTGGGACTGACATATTTGTGTACTGCATTATGTCACTATCCATGCAGTAGTATGCCCATGACAACTCTGCTGTGTAAGTATAGAATCAAGGAATGACATATCTGTATACTGCAGGATGTTATTGCCCAGGTGTTGTGCATGCTCATGACTGCATCACTATATAACTGTAGGATCAGAAAATGACATCCAGTGGGCTGCACAATATTGTTATCCAGATGGAATGCATGTCCAGTAAATGCATAGGTGTTGTTCCATGCAATGATACTTTAATGCACTTCATGACTTTGGTATCTATGTGGTACATTTCACTGCTTGCTCTGCTTTTTAAGTACAGGATCAGTGAACAATGTATTGATACACTATATGATCTTGTTAACTATGATGTGCACATATAATAGACTATGGTATCATGTATGTGTAGGATCAATGAAACAATCCTAACCTGCTGCATGATGTTTTTATCCATAGATTACACATGTTGTGATTACACCACCATGTAAATGTAGGATCAGGTATTTACGCATTAATGTGTTGCATGACATATTTATACATGCAACACATATGTAACTACACACGCCAAGGTGTAAGTGTAGGATCAGACAATGACAATTCAATGTGCATCATAATGTTGCTATCCATGTGGTATGTATATCCTGGTTATACTACTGAGTATTTTTAGTAACAGGGAATGGAAAATTAATGTGTTACATAATGCTGTTATGTATGTGGTACACTAGCCACTGACTATATCATTGTGTAAGTGTGTGATCATGGAATGAAGCATTAATGTTTTGAGTAATTACGTATCTATGTCCATAGGTTCATAGGAGATTACTAGGTTAACAACTTAAGAGCCCTTACAACCCTAGCCAATACAACCTAATTTTATCCAATATATGGCCCCTATGGGTATGAGGAAGGCATGAGTTTGTGCCAAAGTCTTGACTATGTTACAGATTGCCCCTGTCCATAAGGGACATAGGTCCTACCCCAGGTTTGAATTTGTGATTCCCCATCCATTAATTCAAAATGCATTTAAAGATGACCAGGGAAGGGCTCTGCTTAATGTGAATAGGAAGCCTATTCCAAAGAAGGGCCACTTCTCTGAGACACAGATCTGTCTTTCCAGCATGTTTTGTTTGAGTCACTGGCTAAGTTTAGATTCCTAGATGGCCTCATGTAGAATGATGCATATGTATAGCAACAACATCATGGCTGGATTTTTTAGTGCCTTATACATCGATCCTCGGCTGGGTTGCCCTCTGTGCTGAGTCTGCATGTCCTCCCTGTGATTGTGTGGGTTTTCTCCGGGTGCTCTGGTTTCCTCCCACATCCCAAAGACATGCAGTAGGTGGATTGGACACTCTAAATTGGCCCCAGGTGTGAGTGTGTGCATGTATGTGCCTTCTGTGGCAGGTTGGGTGCCGGGCTGGCAACTCCATACCGTAAAACTCCATTGCCAATCATGAGCAGAGAGATGATCCACTGTGGCAACCCCTAACCGGGAAAAGCCAAAAGAAGAAGAAGAAGAAGATACGTCAGGCATAGGTCATCTCTTAATAGTCAGTAGGAGACAGAGTAAAGGGATAGGGATTTTAATCTAGCCATATAGGACATGTTGTTTACACCCTGTGTTTTTTTTTTTGAGGAATCTCTGAGGTCACTCCAGCTGCTGTAAGACCAGATGGCTAAATGGTTAAGGTCTTCTCCACCCATGCACAAAGTACAGGTTTTGATCCTGACTTCCGACCAATGCCTGTTTGAGTTTGTATGTTCTCCCTGTGTCTACTTGGGGTTTCTCCCATGTCCAAAAACATGCTGAGTGTTTCCATCTCAAACTCAGCAATGAATGGAGCTGTTGGCAGCAGCACAGACTGTACATTGCATCCTATAGGGGTAAGAGTTGTACAGAACAACCATTTTGGGCATCTACTGTGGTGTGCAGTATCCTCAAGATAGGAGAACATGGCTCACAGACTGCATGCCATGGCAGGGCTAGCCACTAAATGGTGCAAAATATGGCCCTAGATGATTCGGTCATGTTGACTAATGTCGCCAAAAATAGACATGGGTAGTTACCGGTGATAAGTGAGTTAATGACCGGCCTATTCTGACCTATGCCAGGGATGCTTGCTAATGGAGGGAGGGGTATATGTGCCCCTACTATCCAGTGTGTGCACGTCATAAAGCCCAGCAGCCCTGGGTCAATAAGCTATTGGCTGGCCAATGTCTAGCTCCTCAGCCTGGGTTACCTGGGATAGCTCAGTTGTGCGAAAGCTGGATGTAAAACCAACCAACCTGCCAAACATGAACTGAAAATTGCTACATTTAATGTAGGTTCACTGACAGGACGCAGCTTGGAAGTGGATGACATGATGATATGGAGGAGGCTGGATATCCTATGTATCCAAGAGATCAGATGGAATGGCAGTGCAGCAAAGCTACTTGTCTTGGTATCCAGATTCTACTATTCAGGTAGGGGACAAGCTAGAAATGGTGTAGGAACTGTGGTGAGATACAGGCTTCAAAAGGCAGTGAGGGATATCATCAGAATTAATGCCAGACTCATGGCAATCAGACTCCAGTGTAATGAAAGGGCAGTATTCATAATCTCAGCCTATGCCTCACAGCAGGGTTGTGATTGTGAGGAAAAGAGTGCATTCAGACAGCAGTTGCAGGACCTACTAGATAAAACAAGACAACATGAATTGGTGTTCATAATGGGTGACTTGAATGCACATATAGGGAAAGACAGAACAGGATATGAGGACTGCCTAGGTCCACACGGGTGGGGAAACAGGAATAAAGAAGGAGAAGCCATTCTAGACTTCTGCCTGGCAAATGGCTTGATAGTAGCCAACATAGCTCAAAAAGAGAGACAGTCACAAGGTCACATACAAGAGAAGCCAACATGCAACTCAGGTAGACTTCCTCCTAGTAAGGAAAAGGCACTGGGGTAGAATCCATGATTGCAAAGTCATCCCCAGTGAAACAGTTGGCCCACAGCATAAACCACTAGTTGCCACAATCAGCTGCAAGAAGTAGTCAGAGAAGGCTCTAAGGTCAATAGAGACTAGGCTGAACACCTGGAAGTTGACTGGAGAGAAATTACAACAGTTCAAGGAATTACTCAGGGACCTAGCACCCCAAGAAGAAGAGGAAATAGGTGGAGTTGAAGAAGAATGGCAGCACCTAAAAACAGTATGTATTAGGACTGCAGAAAAGATATGTGGCTGAACCAGGTATGGAAATAAAGTAAATAAGGAAAGCTGGTGGTGGAATGCAGAAGTCCAGGAAGTCATCAAAAGAAAGAAGGAGTGCAGGAAGAAATGGGAGATAGAAAAGACTGACCAGGCTAAGAAGGACGACTGGTTGGTTAACAAAGAAGCTAAGAAAGAAGTTGCAGTAGCAAAGAATAGGGTATTAGAGGTACTCTACAAACTTCTGGAAAGTGACTCAGTAAGGGCCACTAAGAAACTATATTAGGTTGCAAGGCAAAGGCAGAAAGATAAGGAAGATAGTCAGGCACCCTTCATAAGGGATGCCAGGAACAACCTGCTCACCAGTTCACAGGACATCAAAGGCAGATGGAAGGAGTATTTCCAGCAGCTTCTGAATGAAGAAAACCCCACAGAAACTGTACTTCCCCAGAAACAGCCTGCAATGAGAAAAGAAGAGGAGCCCCCTCTAGAAGAAGTAAGAACAGCACTAAGGAAAATAAAGTCAGAGAAAGCAGCAGGCTCAGATGAGGTCACAGCAGATATGATAAAGATGCTAGGTGAGACAGAGGAGAAATGGCTCCTGAAGGTACTAATATCAATGTGGAGAGATAGGCGTATCAGAGATGCCTAGAGAATAAGCATACTAGTGCCAGTGTACAAGAACAAAGGGAACATCCACAACTGTGGGCAGTACAGAGGCATCAAACTCCTATCACATTGCATGAAAGTTCTGGAGACGGTGATTGATAAACTGATATGCAGAGTAGTAGAATGAAAGATGGGCGATAAGCAGTTCAGATTCAGATCAGGATACAGGATAATTGACCCGATGTTTGCATTGAGACAGATACTTGAGAAGAAGCTAGAGATGAGGAGAGAGTCCAATTGGGCATTTCTAGACTTGGAGAAAGCATATGACAAGGTCCCAAGAAAGCTGATCTGGTCAGTACTGCGATGTTTTGAAGTCCCAGAAACATTGGTAGAATTAGTGCAGGCTATATACAAGAACCCAGTAACTCGAGTACGAACAGTGTTCAGCCTCAAAGAGGGATTCTCAGTGGGAGTGGGTGTACACCAGAATTCAGCTCTGAGTCTACTGCTGTTCATAATGTTGATGGACTACATTAGCAAACAGGTTGGAGGGGACAGATCAACAAAGCTACTGTATGCAGATGATCTGGCAGTACAGGCAGACTCTGAGCAAGAACGTCAGCAAAGGATAGGAGAATGGAATGCAAATCTGAAGGCATATGGGATGAAAGTAAGCACAGATAAGACCATGGTAATGGCAGCAAATTGGGTAAATCAGAAGAAGCTGAGAATAGAGATAGAAGGGAAGATAGTAGAACTGGCAACCAGCTTCAAGTATCTTGGTGGGGTGGTTCAGGAGAAGGGTAGTCTGAATGAAAAGGTCAAAGCTAGTATCAGTGGGGCTGCAGCCAACTGGCATTGAGTGTCAGGTGTAGTCTATGACAGAAGAATGCCAAAGAAGCTGAAAAGTAAGGTGCACAAGACAGTGGTGCGACCAGTACTACTGTATGGTACAGAAACCTGGACAGTAAAGGCAGAGTATAGGACCATGTAGGTTTGGATAGTTTTTTTTTCCTTAATAAATAAAATCATCACTTAAAAACAACATTTTGTGTTTAAGTAGGTTACCTTTGTCTAAAATTTACATTTGTTTGATGTCCTGAAACATTTAAGTGTGACAAATATACAAAAAAATAAGAAATCAGGATGGGGGCAATTGCTTTTCCATTGCACTGTACACACGCGCATATATATATATATATATATATATATATATATATATATATATATATATATATATATATAGATATATATATATATATCTATATACGGTACTGTTTATGCTACAATGTTATTATGTGTCCACTCATATAGCTGTTGGACAGCAGGAATGGTTTGGTATAGATAAGACATATGTAACCAGTAATTACTTCAGCAATAGCAGAGGTGAGATGAGTCGGTCAGTGAGGTGTGAAATGGGATGGATCAGAAAGATTCTGTTCAAACAAACAAAAGCAGAAATGGAGCTAGACATTCTAGTGCTTATTGAGGATTGAAACAATTCCTCTAATTTCCTCTTGCTTGACCTGAAGTATTCCATTATTGATGAGATTACGAGTTTGTGTCGCCATGTTACATTCATGTGGTATGATACTGCACATCTTGTGAAACAGAAGGGGGCATGGATATGGAAAGGAACAGAGATGACCACCACTGACTTCTTGTCATCACTTGTGAAAGGCATGAAAAGTATTTTAATGCACCTTGTATTCTTCATGCTACTTAGACTGCTTAAAATACACAGTCTGAATGCCTGCAGTCATACATCATCATTCTGGTTAGTAGCAAGTGTGGATTTAAATTAGTAGGATGAAAAGCTGTGTCACTTTGTAGTGTCATCAAAATACTTACAGGATCATTATGACCAAAAATCAAAAGTGTCACCAACACTGAAGGTTGATGTTAAAATATTTAGCTTATGATATCATGCTAAAGGCACTACATGTCAGTGTGGAATCCTCAGGTGTGACCCCATGTAAGTATCACATGCTAGTTACCCAATGGCTGAGAAAGAAGATGGCTAGCATGCGCCAGTAAAGAAACAAGTCTGGTTTAAGGAGTCATGAATCTGTGCAATATTTTATGCTTGCATCAGTAAGAGGATTGCCTTATTTGTCATTGTTCTCAGTGGAAGGGTCACAGAATCTGTTACCAGAAAGAAAGAAATGTCACTATGGTATGGTATATTAAGAAGACGATGGCATTTGTATGTCATATGTGACATTTTTGATATGTCATGTAAATGACAGTATGTACTTGCTAAGCCATACTGGGAAAATGATTTCACGCATATGTAAGGAACATATAATAAAATGGCATACAAACTGAGTGAGTGTAAAGAACAGAATTGCATATACTGATGAATACTTCTAGTAGTAGTTATCAATATTCATAATATCTATATATTAACATTAATATCCTGAAAACTATTTTCTGCATTACAGGCCTAGTTGTTGTCAGCAAACAAACATGACTTAATTGGAGTGCACATTAAAATGTCCCCTGTGATATGCAGGTTTTAGGAATTATTTACAGTTCTGTATTGTAAAGAGTACTTTGAGAGGTTGATGGATGAAGAGAATGAAAGAGAGAGAAGGTTGGATGATGTGGGGATAGTGAATCAGGAAGTGCAATGGATTAGCAAGGAGGAAGTAAGGATAGCAATGAAGAGGATGAAGAATGGAAAAGCTGTTGGTCCAAAAGACATACCTGTGGAAGCATGGAGGTGTTTATTAGGAGAAATGGCAGTGGAGTTTTTAACCAGATTGTTTAATGAAATCTTGGAAAGTGAGACGATCGCTGAGGAGTGAAGAAAAAGTGTTTGGTTATCAATTTATAAGAATAAGGGTGATGTGCAAAGCTGTAGTAACTACAGAGGGACAAAATTGATCAGTCACAGCATGAAATTATGGGAAAGAGTAGTAGAAGCTAGGTTAAGAAGGGAGGTGATGATCAGTGATCAGCAGTATGGTTTCATGCCAGGAAAGAGCAGTACAGTTGCAATGTTTGCTCTGAGAGTGTTGATGGTGACATACAGAGAAGCTCAGATGGAGATGCACTGTGTCTTTGTGGACTTAGAGAACGCATATGACAGGGTGCCTAGAGAGGAGTTGTGGTATTGTATGAGGAAGTTGGGAGTGGCAGAGAAGTATGTAAGAGTGGTACAGGATATGTACAAGGGTATTGTGACACTGTTGAGATCTGCAGTGGGAGTGACGGATGCATTTAAGGTGGAGATGGGATTACATTCAGGATCAGCTCTGAGCCCTTTCTTATTTGCAGTGGTGATGGACAGGTTGACAGACAAGATCACAGGAGTCCCCATGGACTATGATGTTTGCAGATGACATTGTGATATATTGTGAGAGTAGGGAACAGGTTGAGGAGACCCTGGAGAGGTGGAGATATGCTCTAGAGAGGAGAGGAATGAAGGTCAACATGACTAAGACAGAATATATGTGTGTGAATGAGAGGGAGGATAGAGGAATGGTGAGGATGCAGGGAGTAGAACTGGCAAAAGTGGATGAGTTTAAATACTTGGGATCAACAGTTCAGAGTAATGGTAAGTGTAGAAGAGAGGTGAAGAAGAGAGTACAGGCAGGGTGGAGTGGGTGGAGAAGATTGTCAGGAGTGATTTGTGACAAACAAGTACCAGTAAGAGTGAAAGGGAAGGTCTACAAGGGTGTAGTGAGACCAGCTATGTTATATGAGTTGGAGACATTGGCATTGACAAAAAGAGTCAGAGCTGGATGTGGCAGAGTTAAAGATGTTAAGAATTGCACTGGGTGTGACAAGGGTCAACAGTATTAGGAATAAGCATATTATAGGGTCAGCCCAGGTTGGACGGTTTGGAGACAAAGCCAGAGAGGCGATATTGTGTTGGTTTGGACATGTGCTGAGGAGGGATACTGGGTATATTGGGAAAAGAATGCTAAGGATGAAGCTGCCAGGTAAGAGGAAAAGGGGAAGGCCTAAAATAAGGTTTACGGATGTTGTGAGAGAGGGCGTGCAGGTGGCTGGTGTGACAGAGTAAGATGCAGAGGGCAGGAAGAAATGGAAACAGATGAACCACTGTGGCAACCCCTAATGGGAACAGCCGAAAGAAAAAGAAGAATGAATTGTTTACAGTTGTTTGTGATAATGTACAGGAACATTTTTGTTAGTTTGTATTTACTTAGTAAAATGTAGTAAGGGATGAGGGATCATCATTATAACAGTGAATCCATGTTAGAACATGACACTAGTAAACAGCAGTATGAATGGACTAGGGATCATCATTATAATGGCAAATACATGCTAGAACATGATGCTAGTAAATAACAGCATACCTTTCAACTGTACACATTTTTGCAGAATGTCCAGCTTTTTGACTCTTATTTTTTATCTGTTTTTCATAAAACTGTGGTTTTCTGGCAAATCATTAAGGAGTGAAATCAGAAAATAATGATAGACATTTGAGGTTCAAACTTTCTACCTTTCAGAAAATTCATGCTATTGCAAAGCCTGTTATTCTATCAATTTCTAAGTTTGTAAAAGCAATAACATTCCCCTGGATTCTGCAAGCCTTGCATGGCGTGCAGGATCAGTGCAGGAGCTCCAGCAGGCAACATGTCTACTGTGCAATCCAGGAATACCCTGTAGGGGTGTGCACGAGTGCTCCTGCACTAGTCCTGCAAGGACTCAGCTCCTGTATGCAAATTACCCTATTTGCAGGAGAAATCCATGCAAATGAGGTGAATTTGCAATCCAGGAAGCTGGAAACCACCCGTGCAGGACTAGTATAATCTGCAGAAATGTAGTGTAATCTGCAGAAATGTACTCCTCCAGTAACGGAGTACATTTCTGCAAATTCCAAAACTGAGCCATGACAGCTCCAAATAAAGGGTGGATATCATTTAGAAAGCATGCCAGTGGCCAAGTATATGGCCATTGGCATGGAAAACAGTTGAAAAAAAAAATCAATATTTATTTTTTTAGCCGATCTCGGCTGTTTAAGTGTAGGGAAGTGGCATGCAAACGGGATTGGGGGAAAATAAGAAAATAAACCTAAAATAAACATTCTAACTAAAATCACTAATCTGCCATTATAGTCAATGACAGGCAGAAGACAACATGGCCAGTGAATAGTGGTTGCTAAGAAGGGAGGCTCAGCATGAGACATGTAACTATGCATTAGCAGGCAATCCTATGCAAATGAGGGGAATGATAGTGAATCCCAGATTTCCCCTACATGCTAATCAGCTCCAAACAATGTAAGAGCAGGAATAGCTTGGTGCAAATGTAGGAGTTAGCTGACATCATAGGGGGAGGTGTCAGGCATACTGTAAGCAGATTGGAGTCCTGTGACTTAGGTTTGCTCCTAGCTTAGCACAGCTAGGCAAGGGGTATGTGTCTGAGTATGCCTAGCACTCTTTACATTGCCTAAGTGGATGTGCACGCCACACACCAGGTTTTAAATCAAAAAAAAAAAAAGTAATCCAAGAACTAGCAGCTCTGTGCACATTTGAGCACTGTGTTTGCGCTGCATGCCCCTGGGCTTAAACAGAAAGGCAATGGGAAGGGAAAACAGCAGTAGGAAGGTAATCTAGGAGAACTAGCATAGCTGGCAGGTGAAATGTATCAGAATCAGCCATTTACACAGGCAGCAGACCAGCCCAGCCCAGAACACTACTATAAACTATGCAAACACCTTCCCCTTTGTTTTTTCCCATAGTCTACACCACCGGTGCATACAAGTGGGGACGTTTTAACAAACAAAACAAAATGATAGGGGCTGCAATAGCTATCATACAACAACTTGTGGAAGAGGCTGAAAGTGGTGACGATGTGAATGCTGTCGACCAACCGACAGTGAGGAGATGGAGAAAAGTGTACAGACCCAGGGTAACCTACCAGGGGCTACATGAGCTGGAGATAGTGGAGCACTATAGGGTGGACAGGGACCATCTACAGCAAATGTTTGAGCTGTGCTGGCCACGCCTGACACACAGAACTAACAGAGGGGAACCCATCCCAGTGGATACCAAGGTATGTGTAGGCCTAAGAATACAAGCTACAGGTACCTTCCAAAGGTCAACTGAGGATATGATGGGGATCTCACAGGCAGCAGCATCCAGGATACTCCACCAGTTCCTGGATGCCATGTCAGCACATGCCAGTGAGCACGTATATTTCCCCAACACCCGTGAGGCGTTGGCCAGCAATATGCAACTGTTCCACCAATTAGCAGAATACTCTGAGGTAGTGGGTGCTATACACTGCACGCGCATATGCATCAAAGCACCACCCAGTGAGCTGGATAGGGTCTACATCAACTGCAAGGGCTTCCCCTCCATCAACTGTCAGGCTGTGTGATGCCCAGGGCATAATAATGAACTTGTGTGCTGGCTGCCCTGGAAGCTATCACGATTCTCACATCTGGCATCTGATGCAGCTGTACCACAGATTTGCCAATATGAACATCCCTTACGCTCACCTAGTGGGGGATGCTGGATACGCACTGGAGACATGGCTGATGACACCCATCAGAAATGCACACACACCCAAACAAGAACTCCATAGTGAGGCACATGCACAGACCAGAATTACAATAGAGCATGTGTTTGGGATGCTCAAGTCATGGTTCCAGTGCCTGAACATATCCGATGGAACCTTGCAGTACTCACCAGCTACATGTACCCAAATTGTCATCATATGTACCATGCTACACAATATAATCCTGCAGAAACAGCTGTCACAGGAACAGCACAAAGCAGGCCCACACAGCTCCCCACCATTGCCAAGGCTTGCACAGGCACAAAGTGACTAAAAGGAGGGACAACCTGAGCCTGCCACAATAGGCAGAAGGAGGCATGCCCAGTATGCCCTGGCCTTGGCAAAGAGGCAATGCATAGCACATACACTGACACAGGAGAGACGCAGGGAATAACACCTCTTTCTGACTCTCACATACAGTAAAAGGGATGCCGAACATGACATTACCTGTGCTCAACCATGTGTAGGGAGTGTACTATGTGCATCTGACATAGGCATCCCTGCAACACCACCCTCAATACTGGGACACCCAAAGGTAAGTCACTCATCCTACCAATTGCCGAATGGAGTAGAATGCGTTGTTACCTATATCTATGGTATGGATGTGAGCATGCAAGGGAATTGGGTGGCTGAATGGTATGCCAGCAGATAGTAGACATCTATAGTGGCACCATGAGATCTGTAACAAATACTGGTGTCACCACAGTAGCCAGTACTACACAGAGAGATAAAACCCACTGCAGGAAATGTGCTTGGCCACATGTATGTCCATATGACTCACAGATGCCAGCCAGGGAGGCTTCCATTTGGTATGTACCTCACAAGACATCTGCAACAGCTGGAAAGGCCACAGAAATACCTCACTAAAAGAATCACAGGCCTAAAGCAGATGCCATATGCTGACCATCTAAAAAAACTCCAGCTGTACTCTGTGGCATATCGTCTACTCAGAGGCGATCTCTGCTTAACATACAAGGCCATGTCAAACCCTGAGCTGTTGGACATGCTCCACTTAAAGAAATCCCAATCCCTCAGAGCCACACACTCCAGGGATCTAAACCTTATCATCACAATGAACGAAACATGCTGAAAGGATAGGTTCCTGACCCAGAGACTTTCCATACTCTGGAATAGACTGCCCATACATGTCAAGCAAAGCGCCTCATTGGCCCTCTTCAAATGGAACCTTGATGATTGGATGGGAGATAGGAAATTCACCCCGGGGATCATGTCAGTTGCCCTGCTAGACAGGGGCCCAGAGAAGTAAATATTGTGGGAAAAAATTTCCAGGGAATTGTTATGGCTAGGCTTGCATAGGCCTTAGGGCCTAGTGCCAAACTATGAACCTATGAACATAACCAACAACAGTGTCAGCCAACTGGACAGGTGTAGACAAAAACAAACAGGGCCTGTGCTATGGTCTCTGGATGATCCCTATGGTTAACCCCCTCCCCAGGCCTACACAGACAGACTACAGCAGGTCAAGCAGTGGGATGTTAGTCCTGAAGGGTAGGAATCAGAATCTAATATGTAGGTTAATCAAAGCTAAGACCTATAGTACACTAATATACTTCTAGTCAGCATGATAGGTTAGAATACAGAATGAAACGGAGTACCTGACATACCAGTACAGTCATAGCAAATGTGTACAAGTGTCAGGTGTGCCCCCCATCCTACGGAGAAATGTAAAAACAGTCATGTGTGCCCTCCCAATCCTGTGTAGAAATGTTGTAGCAGTCAGGTGTGCCCCCCCATAATCCTGTGTAGATATGTAGTAACAGTCAGGTGTGCCCTCAAGCCTGTGTAGAAATCTAGAAACAGTCAGGTGTCCCCCCCCACTCCTGTGAAGAAATGTAGAAATAGTCAGGTGTGCCCCCCCACTCCTGTGAAGAAATGTAGAAATAGTCAGGTGTGCCCCCAATCCTGTGTAGAAATGTAGAAACAGTCAGGTCTATCCCCCCACAATCCTATGTAGAAATGTAGAAAGAGTAAGGTCTGCCCCTTCTCCAACCCAGTATAGAAATGTAGTAACAGTCAGGTGCCCCCCCTCACAATCCTGTGTAGGAATGTAGAAACAGTCAGGTGTGCTCCCCCCAACCTACTTAGAAATGTAGTAACAGTCAGTTGTGCCCCCCAAACTTATTTAGAAATGTAGTAACAGTCTGGTGTGCCCCTCAAATCCAATGTACACATGTCGTAACAGTCAGGTGTGCCCCCCACAATCCTGTGTAGAAATGTAGTAACATGTATGTGTAGGTATAATACCAGTGGAGCACAGATGCACAGAGGTAGCCAAGGTAGCAGGATAGGTTGTAGCATCTGCACAATATGCAGGTATGTGTGTGTTAGGTTGGTGTGTTTCATATTGTGTGAGAGTGGTCAGTATGTATGCATGCTGAGGTAAGACCTGGTGGCCATTGCCCACAACTGCTGATGACAGGGACAAGTCCTTACAACTGCAGTGCCAAAGACAAAACCCACCAGTATAACACTTGCTAGCAGTAAGCCATTGTAAATGTATGGTGGTAATATGTGTCACCATCTGAAAGACTGACATGACATGGCTGTTGGGCTAGATATACAAGCAGTACACATGGGAAAGTACCCCAGACATACAGTATATATTGTGTACTGTGAAATGGACACACCCTTGGAATTGTACATACAAGTATGCATCACATTATCTGGTTCTGTAGTAGCCCAAACACTCACAGATCACAAAGGAGGTAGGACTGATGTATTTGGAAACACATGCAAGCATAACTGGAATGCCCAATGTTTATCTGTGTGTCAGATGCAAGTAGTATCCATAGCAAACATGCACCCAGATCACGCAAACACCACCCACAGCTACCTCTCTGGTTGTATCCCTGCTGTGGTGAATGGGTACAATATGACCCCACCTGTATATGGCAATAGCAAAAGAATCCAGCATGCAGTGCAGGTATCCCATGCAGGTGTGTCGCTAGCTGTAGCTAACACCCTGCCAGCACCCATACCACCTGATCAAGACTGATAGGAGGTATTGGCATGAACACCTAGCACACCTACCCTGTCACCCCAGGGGAATATACTGTATGGCGGTCTGAGACTGTAGGACTGACAGAATGCAATGCCCTGCCACATCTGGCCTGCATCAACACCTAATGACCCACAGGCCTCTGCCAAGGGCCTGTGTCTCACACTTACTGCAAATGCATGTTATGTCACGGACACCTAAATAACAACACAACACAATCCACATAAGCCATATGCAAGGCCATGTGAACAAACCACAGTAACATATCCAACAATGTCCCACTGCATGAACTGTGGACCAACACCAACACACAGCTATGATGGGGTGATAACCTTAGGGAAAGTATCAGAGAATGTATGCATAATGTAAAGAAGAGGATACGATGACAGAGAGGGGGTGGGAGCATGGGCAGCATGGAATGTGCAAGGTCTGACACAAAGCTGTGTGCATACAATATCCCTGGCTGTAAACACATAAATGGGTTGTTACATACCTGCCTGTACACCACAATAGTGTTAATGTCCTGACTCATGGCCCCTGCATTTGGGTAACCTGTGCAAATCTGTACAGCTGTGAGATATTGCCATAGCAATGTAAGGCCATACTGTCATGTTGATGGATGTACAAGTATGGGATCCTCTGCCAGCACTGTATCAAGATGCTGAACTGGATACACAGACCCAGCAGCAAGTGTCTGCAGCTACCCCTCCAGGATGGCATAACCTACCATGAATATGCAGGCATCTGCCCATAATACCACATGCAGCTGCAGTCCCCTCTGTCCCCCAAGACATCAGTGTGAGCAGGAATGTTCACCTGAAAGTACACGAGGACAGAAAACATCACATTGTATAACAGTACACGTCTGAATATCTCTGTTAACAGCAGTACCATGTAGCTGAAGCATCACAGGCACAATCATCTACAGTACACACTATTCCTTGCACACTTTGTCCCCATATTGCCAAATGATTGATTAATTCCCTGCAGAAACAGTTTGCTACCTGTAGGTGTACAACACAAAGGTCTGCACTGGAGTACAAACTATCTGGAATTGATCCACATATTAAATACAGAAGGGCATACTGGGCATGCTTACACACTTAGAGAAATGAAGGCAATGTCAGACAACAAAATACTGAAAGGTCATACTGGGCATTCTCACACACTTAAACAAATGAAGCCCATGTCTGCAAACAACAGTGGACCAGACATATCTTACAGTTGCAGATGTTAGTGCAGACACTCCTCAGTATGTGCCACTCATGCTTTGTACACACACTGGATAGGAATACAGACATATATCCAAGGACAACACACTATAATAAGCCAAAAGTAGATGTACATAGATGTGTGGAAGAGATGACTGTGACAAGGAGCCATCCATTATGAGGCCTGTCCCACCCAGCACACAGCCAAATGGCTACAACCACATGAGGTTCAGATGTCAGTCACTGTAGATACTAGCCACTGGTATCTTTCAGCATTATAGACTATGTGGTGCAAGTGCTAGCTGTGCAACATGACTGTACAATGAAGTAGTCATCTAGCAGCTGTATACACGTACCTGTAGAATATAACCCTGCACGTGCCTGCATGTGGTGTGTCAACCACTAAATGAATGGGTTATAGCCCATGCACACCCTGCCCTCCCCGTATACTACTATGACAAGCCTGCTGAGGTCCTCCACTTTGAAATACACCTTTGGGAAAGTTATAGCCAAGTAATCTCCATGGTGCATCCCATAACTGCGTACTGTTGTAGTGTGATAAAATAGTTAGGTAAGTGTTCTAATCCCAGACATGGCAACTATGTGTATGTCTCTGTCTGTGTAGAGAGCAATGATTTTTAGGCTAGTCACATGCACTACAAATCAAATGCCCTACTTTGGCAAGGCTGCTGATGTCATTCCCTGTGGAATACACCTTTTGGAAAGGTCTAGTCCAGTAATCTCTGTGGCACATCCTATAACAGCGTACTGCTGTAGTGTAAAAAATAGTTAGGGAGGACTTCTAATCCCAGACATGGCAACTGTGTGTGTGTGTGTATGTGTGTGTGTGTGTGTGTGTGTGTGTGTTTGTGTGTGTTTAGAGAGCAATGCTTTTTAGGCTAGTCACGCTCACTACAATTCAAATGCCCTACTTTCGCAAGGCTGCTGATGTCATCCACTTTGAAATACACCTTTGAGAAAGTTGTAGCCAAGTAATCTCCATGGTGCATCCTATAACTGTGTACTGCTGTAGCATGATAAACTAGTTAGGTAGGAGTTCTAATCCCAGACATGGTAACTGTGTGTGTGTGTGTGTGTGTGTGTGTGTGTGTGTGTGTGTGTGTGTGTGTGTGTGTGTGTGTGTGTGTGTGTGTGTGTGTGTGTGTGTGTGCATGTCTCTGTCTATGTAGAGAGCAATGCAGTTTAGGCTAATCACACTCAGTACAATTCAAATGCCCTACTTTGGCAAGGCTGCTGATGTCATTCACTGTGGAATACACCTTTTGGAAAGCACTAGTCCAGTAATCTCTGTGGCGCATCTTATAACAGCGTACTGCTGCAGTGTGAAAAAATAGTTAGGGAGGACTTCTAATCCCAGACATGGCAACTGTGTGTGTGTGTGTGTGTGTGTGTGTGTGTGTGTGTGTGTGTGTGTGTGTGTGTGTGTGTGTGTGTGTGTGTGTGTGTGCGTGTGCGTGTGTGCGTGTGTTTTTGTTTAGAGAGCAATGGTTTTTATACTAGTCACACTCACTACAATTCAAATGCCCTACTTTGGCAAGGCTGCTAATGTCATCCACTTTGAAATACACCTTTGGGAAAGTTGTAGCCCAGTAATTTCCATGGTGCATCCTATAACTGTGTACTGCTGTAGCGTGATAAACTAGTTAGGTAGGAGTTCTAATCACAGACATGGTAACTGTGTGTGCACGTCTCTGTGTAGAGAGCAATGCATGTTAGGCTAGTCACAATCAGTACAATTCAAATGCCCTACTTTGGCAAGGCTGCTGATGTCATTCACTGTGGAATACACCTTTTGGAAAGCTCTAGTCCAGTAATCTCTGTGGTGCATCATAACAGTGTGCTGCTGTAGTGTGAAAAAAATAGTTAGGGAGGACATCTAATCCCAGACATGGCAAGTGTGTGTGTGTGTGTGTGTGTGTGTGTGTGTGTGTGTGTGTGTGTGTGTGTGTGTGTGTGTGTGTGTGTGTGTGTGTGTGGTGTATAGAGAGCAGTGCTTTTTAGGCTAGTCACACTCACTACAATTCAAATGTCCTACTTTGGCAAGGCTGCTGATGTCATCATCTTTGAAATACACCTTTGGGAAAGTTGTAGCCCAGTAATCTCCATGGTGCATCCTATAACTGTGTACTGCTGTAGTGTGATAAACTAGTTAGGTAGGAGTTCTAATCCCAGACATGGTAAAGCAGTGTGTGTGTTTGCGTGTCTCTGTGTAGAGAGCAATGCATTTTAGGCTAGTTAGACTCAGTACAATTCAAATGCCCTACTTTGGCAAGGCTGCTGATTTCATTCACTGTGAAATACACTTTTTGAAAAGGTGTAGCCCAGTAATCTCTGTGGAGCATCCAATAACTGTGTACTGCTGTAGTGTGATAAACTAGTTAGATAGGAGTTCTTATACCAGACATGGATAACTGTGTGTGTGTGTGTGTGTGTGTGTGTGTGTGTGTGTGTGTGTGTGTGTGTGTGTGTGTGTGTGTGTGTCTGTGTAGAGAGCAGTGCTTTTTAGGCTAGTCACACTCACTACAATTCAAATGCCCTACTTTGCCAAGGCTGCTGATGTCATTCACTGTGAAATACACCTTTCAGAAAGCTGTAGCCCAGTAATATCAGTGGCACTTCCTCTAACTGCATTCTGCTGTAGTGTGATAAAGTAGTTAGGTAGGAGTTCTAATCCTAGACATGGCAACTGTATGTGTGTCTCTGTCTGTGTAGAGAGCAATGCTTTTTAGGTTAGTCTCTCTCATTACAATTCAAATGCCCTACTTTGGCAAGGCTGCTGATGTCATTCACCGTGAAATACATCTTTGGGGAAAGAATACTCCAGTATTCCCCGTGTTGTGTCCTATAACAGCTTCATGCTGTAGTGTGATATAGAACTCTGGTAGGGGTTCTATTCCCACACATGGGAGTTGTGGATGTTTTGTGTGTGTTTCTATGTCTGTGCAGAGAGCAATGCATTTTAGGATAGTCACACTCGCTACAATTCAAATGCCCTACTTTGGCAATCCTACTGATGTCATTCACTGTGAAATACACCTTTGGGGAAAAAGTACTCCAGTTATCCCTGTGGTGCATCCTATAACTGCCTCATGCTGTAGTGTGATATTGAACTCTATCAGGGGTTCTATTCTGACACATGGCAGTTGTGGATGTGTTTCTATATCTGTGTAGGGAGCAATGCATTTTAGGCTAGTCACACTCACTACAATTCAAATATCCTACTTTGGTAATCCTGCTGATGTAATTGACTGTGAAATACACCTCTGGGAAAGGAGTACTCAAGCTATCCCTGTGGTGTGTCCTATAACAGCTTCATGCTGTAGTGTGATATAGAACTCTGGTAGGGATTCTATTCCCACACATGGTAGTTGTGGATGTTTTGTTTGTGTTTCTATGTCTGTGTAGGGAGCAATGCATTTTAGTATAGTCACACTCACTACAATCCAAATGGCAATCCTGTTGATGTAATTCACTGTGAAATACACCTTTGGGGAAAGAGTATTCCAGTAATGTCAGTGGCGCATCCTATAGCTGCTTAGTGCTGTAGTTTAATAAACTACTTAGGTAGGAGTTCTATTCCCAGACATGACAGGTGTGTGTTTGTGATTGTAATTTGTATCCTGTGTGGAGGTGGTTGTGAGTGTGTAACAACTGGACTTAATGTGGAGTGGGTTTTGAAATTTTCTTATATGGCGACCCTAATATATATCACAATGTCCACCGTACAGGGATAGCATATGTGAAATAGCTGATAGGCTGGGGTGCAAATCCATACCCCTACATGTGACATCAAGGCAAGGTGAACAAAGTGAGCAGTGTTAGTATTACCCAGGGAACACTTTCAACCCATGTCTCATGCACACACACACACACACACACACACACACACACACACACACACACACACACACACACACTTCTCTAGGCAACAGTTGCTATGTTGGTAGTGCCTGCATATTGCCCACTGATAGTAATCGTGGTGTGATCGCAGTGGGCTACAGAGAGCATGGCACCCCATCCATCAGTCCAATAGGCATGTACATGCCGATAGTGCACCTTCCCCATGTTCCCCACTGGACACCTGCAACACCTGTGGTGCCATCAAATGTGACCCACAAAGGACATACCATGCCTGTCAAACATGGCCTGTATGGACAGATGCCACTGATACAAGGGAATACCAGTATCATGCTATCAATGTTGATGCAGGGTCCACCTGCCGTCCATTAACAGTTCCCACCACATGAGGCCAGGACTGGCATATCTGATGATAACAACCTGTGTGCACAACATGGGCCAGATACCTCAGGTACACTTCCACATGTCACTGTACATGCATGTGGGAGGTGTGCACATCCCAGACACTGTCCATGTCATGGACTAAGGAATACATACATGGCAAGCAATGCACAGCATTGGCCACACACAATAGTCATCCAGGTGACTGGATGGTGAATACAATACACACCTGTGTGGGCAAATCCAGACACTACACCCCTGAGCCACAATGCAGACCATTGTCATGTGGCTTGATGCCAAGGTATACCCATCACCTAGCCGTGTATAGCCATCTGGCACAGTCGACCACTACACACACGTGAAGCAATGCACCCATGCATGTCAGTACTGGCACCCTTTGTCTGTGTGTGTGTTGTATGATGTGTATGACCACATTCACACTCACTACAACCCCCATTGGCATACTGAAGCATGCTGTCTGATGTCAGACGCCTCCACATACCCTTTGCCCACATAACCTCCGTGTGACCCTTGTAGTGCATGTGATATCCGCACAGTAATGTGTTGTGGCAATCTCACTAATGATGAGTTGTATTCCTGGCCCTGCCAAGTTTGTCAATGTGGCTGTATTGATGCTGGCACCTCTTCATGAGGAGAGGCAAGTGTACTACACCTACCGTATAGCTACCATATACCTGTTGCAGATGTCAATCACCATCACATATAAATTTTGAAGGCTCCTCAACATGTAACCTATGTGGCACATCCAATAACTGCATAGACAAGTGATAGCACTACATAGTCAGCAGGGGTTTGATGCCATGTACTGATAGGTGTGTGACACATACATGCTTACGTTTTACTCTACCACCCCTCCCTGACTTTTCTTTGCTTCTGTCTGCCTCTCTCACTCCCACTCTGGGAGATGTGGAAACTTACACCTGCTCTGGTTATGCAGCAGCATGTGTATTTTAAGTGAGGCTCATGATCAGCTGATGGCCTCTGCATGAATTTCAGCCCTCCTCTAGCTGATTGCGTTTGGAACAGCTGTGCTAACATCCCCATAGCCAATTGCATGGAACCACACTCCAATATCTAGGAACATCATGTTGGTGTTGGGCCTTTACATTCACTGTGAGCAGGACCTCGATCTGTTGTTTGGCAAACAGCATCTCAGAAGGATTGGGGATTTACCTCTAACAACATACACTGTGGAAACAGGGCAACACACAAGAGGGGAATGTGCCTGACCTGACTACAGACTAAGTGCTGCTATACTGCATTTGGTGTAATGTTGGTTTAATAGGGTGTGTGTGGATATGGCTGTCCTGCATGTTTTAATACCTGCCATGTCAGTGCTATGTTTATGAGGTACCCCCATCTGTAGTGTCATCTGCCGACTGGGCAGTGTGTGGTGCCTTTTGTTTCATGTGTTACCCACAAAACACCTATCTGTAAACTGCAGAATGTAGTGTGAGGATTGCAGTCTATAGATGGTGACAGCCATGACAGTTACTGACTTCATATCCCTCATAGGACATATGTTGCAACAAACCCTGTTACAACAGGAGATGTATGATGTTATTACAGCAACATGTCAATATTGGCCCTGTGTATGTGCCTCCAGCCACAACTCTGTCAACCTTTGTATATATGTCATGCAGTAAGAGGTGCATATGTGCTGTACACCATAATTAGTGACATCATATCTGATAGCAAGCCAGTGAGATATCAGACTGCTACACATGTTATGTATATTAGGGGTTATATTTATGACATTCTGTGGTTGTGTCTATAGTACTGAGGTCTGTGTACTTATGGAGATTGTCGGTAGTGTGTGTATTTTTAATATGTACTTTGGCCTGTGTACAGAGAATGCAGGCAAGAGGGCTTGAGGCACACACACAGTAGTAGTTTCCAAAGTTTATTCTTCAGACTTTTCTTCAAACAAACGATAAAAAGAAGACATGTTTACCACACTTTCCTGCATACTGCCACTGAAAGCCATCTGTCTGTCCACTATGGCCACGGGTGATGTGGTGTGTATAGGCACTGAAACTGTATGCAGGGTTGGGGTGGCTAAAAGGGGGATGTCAAATGTTGGTGCAGTGTCAGCCCCTGACAACCCCACCTGTGCCTCAACAGTACTATCATCATCTTCAGTGTCTGTATGGACACCAACATCAGATTGCATGCAGGAGGGACCCTGATCCACCTCACCACCTCTGGGTGAAAACAATAAACACACTTTAAAACCTGTACAGCATTGCCTAACAGTACACACACACACACACACACACACACACACACACACACACACACACACACACACACACACACACACACGCACACACATACACACACCTCCGTAATACCTACCTGTCCATGGCTTTACAGACAGTCCAACATATATGTTCATGTGGTACTCCATCCTGCATCACACTTGTTAACATGCACACACTGATACCACTCAGTAACATATCAGTCCTCTAAATGCCTATAAAAGCAGTCACAACACAAGGCCTTTTGCTACTTTACCTGCCTGACCTGTGTGCAGTGGTTTTACATGGCCACACAGCTGTCATTTGGTATGCACCCTTTGTATGTCTGGACATCATGAGCATAGCCCCTATATGTGTGGGCTACTATGTTCTATCCATCATATCACACACTGTTGTGTCATGTGTATGTAATGCTCAGTACATGCCAGATATGCTGCTCCTTCAGCCTTTCATGTGACACTTGTAATATTTGGATACACTCCCTGGTGTTGACTAGTACTTCCCCAATGCATCTGTAGTGCTGCATATGGGGGTTGTAGGTGACCTCTCTGCTGAATGTGATATTAAGGGTGTACCTGGTGTCTACCTTCCCTCTGGATGCCTGTTCCATGCTACAGACCATATTATACTATCAGCTGTCCTGTGATTACACACATGACAGGTATTCCTGGTGTGTAATGTGGCAGTCCATGTACATGTACTGCATGATCCCAGAGGGAGGTACTGCTGTATGAACACCCCCACAATCACTCATGTGCGTACATGGCCAGCCATACAAACACGCACACACATGCAGACAAGCATCCTACATGCATCACCTCCCTCCACTCCACCAGAGAGACCCTACAGACAAACTGGCTACCCACCAGGTCACATACACACACACACACACACACACACACACACACACACACACACACACACACACACATGTGAGGTTGCACAATGAAAGTACACACAGTCCTCCTACTACCCCTCTGTCAACATGCATAACATATGGTACCCGACAGCATGCAAGGAAGCTATAGTCAATCCATGCTGGCAACAGCATACATGCGTATGATGCATGTGCTGTGTCACTAAGTGAAGCCCCTTCCTGTGGATACCACTGTGCCAATGAACACGGTATTTCTGTGCACCTGTTCTGCACCCTGCCATGTACTGTACACCACATCTCACAGGTGTACAGCTCATTGCTGAATGTATACTACTGTGTCAGTTATGTCAGTTTTAATGCTCACAGCACCTATGTTTTCCAGCAGCACATACCTGGTATGATATGTGAAAAGATGTCATTGATGAATTCCTGATGTCTGATGCACAGCTCTCAGCATCAGCGGACCATGTATGACCAATCCAATATTATTACACTGACAACCATCAGAGCATACTGTGGCTATGGGGGGTGTGCACACCTTTATTGATTTGACATGCCCATCCTTGATCTGCCATGGGACCACATCACCACATATCTTAGCAGTACATGAGCCTGATATATGACATATCTCCTGTACTTTCACATGCAGTGTGTATGGATTGTGTTGTAGGTGTTTGGCTGCTGAACACAATGCATACACACCATGTGGGCATATGTGAGCAAACCCTTATCATGACGGTTTATCGCACCTCTTGTGTGTACTACAGCAGTCACTACTCCTGGCAGGGGTATACCAGCATGGGACATCTGCATTTGCCAGTGTATGTTCAGTCTGCCCTACACAGGTCCCCCTATTCAGCATGATTGCAAGGTCTACTCATGTGCACATCCCATAGTGTTCACACACTGCCGTCACTATTGCTGTGGGGATAGAGTTACAGCTGCCACAGGTCCTGAACCTGACTATGTGCAGATAAAGCCATTCCTAGCATCCTTAGGATCCCTGCTGCAGTGCACTTGCATGTCATGCTGACACCCCCCCTCCTCCTCCTTCAACCTTTTTGCAGATGCATGACAAGTAAGCCCTACATGTGTCACTTTGCAGTGTCCATACACTGAACACCACATGTTACAGCCTAGTCGCAGCTGATAATGTGGACTACTGTAATGCCTTATGCCATAGTGTATCTCTGCAGCAGATGCCATTGTCCTACAGGTATATACACTGGTATTGCACTATATATGGGTGTTGTTCCGAACATGTCCCTACCTTAGGCCATGTCTCCCAACATTATGTTACTCCCTGTGGACATATTCCACAATGACAGGATGCTAGTTATCATGCAGATGTATGACATACCCTTCCAATACCCCATCACGATCACCCCTGTGATGCCGTGCATTTCACACCAACAATGCGTGCACATGTACAGCATGCATTCTGGGTAGGTGTGTTAGATGTGTGCATGGAATATACCATCGCCATTAAATGCCCAGTGTGTTGGCAAGCATCTATATAAACCATACTCACCAGCTACAGGCTGCTTCCTTTGTGGTATCACAGAGAGACCTACATAACAGGCTGAGAGATGCAATGTCATTGGCCACACCTGTGGCAGTGCTACAGGGTAGATGCAGTATTACAATACATCAATGGTACATTTCCACAATACTACCACATCTGTATATTTGTTTATCACTACTATGCAGCAACACAATATATCTATGACATGTCAGATATGCATGATCTACTTGTACCGATGCAGATGTATGTGCAACAGTGTTCTACTGATGTGCCCTGTGTCCTTACCTGGACGCTCCTTGGCCAATGTGTGGGTGACAACCACCTCCACAAAGGTATCTGGCAGTTGGTGGCTGGCCGGATGGGCAGGTGCCACAAGGCTGGCCAGAAGCTCCTCCACACATGTAAGGGGGATTGATGGCATAGCACTGCCCTGTGCTGAAGTGATCCCTCTAGACTGCAGCAGCACACCGATGGGCATTGCAAAGCAGGTTGGTACAATGATGTCAGACCTGCTCATAACTGTGGTTGTGCAGTCTGACATCATTGACCCTGTGGACTATGTTGTTCCACAGGGTGGTCCACTCCTGCTGGTCATGGGTGGCCCTGCCAAACAGCACAGGGTAGTGCTAGATTAAATACATGATCAGCACTTCATTTTCAGCTGCTGAATATGTTGGCAGATATGCATGTGACATCTTGGCTGAAAGACAAAGTTGGAAACAGGTCTGAGCAACTCATACAGCAAGGTTACCACAGTTCTTAATACACATCTCTGTCACCCCCCCCACCATATCAGCTACAACAAACTGTACACACAACTCATTAGGTATGGCTACAGCTTACCTACCAGTGGGACAGATATTGTATTTTACCACACTTTCTGCTCTGTGATTGTAGCCATGTTCCTGGTGTGAACACTATCATTGCTGGCCTGTTACAGACTATTCACCTGCATGCCATTGTCAGGGCCACTATGGTTCCATATATGCCTATGGTATGGCTGCTTTGTGATTGCTGCACATCTGACATTCTGTGTTACTGGGGATATCTATGCATGCTGTTGGACATGTTCCGGGATTGTGTAGACAATTACTACCAACATATGTTCTATAACAGTGACATAATAACATGTATATGTACTATTGCCCAGCAAAACCACATTTCCAAACACATCTGCCCATGTTACCTGGCCACATCACACGTGTGTCCAATCCTGAGGCCTCATCATGTCCTGGACCAGCAATACCGTCAGGTGGAACCAACACAGGGGTTGTTGTCTCCCCCCTGGGGCACACACAGACATGTTCCTGTCCCCTGAGGTCAGGTCCAGGGTCTTTTCCATAATGGGCTCCACAGACACATGTGGGATGTGCTACATCACTCTGAGGCACCCAGTACATATTCACAGGGTTGACATGCTCCTCCTGCTCAGCCTCCAGGCCAGGCACCTTCAGGACGTGGACTGCTGTTGTGAGTATCAGGGGTGGGAGGCTTCTTCCCATTGTGCCCATATTGGTGCCCATGGGGCATCCACATCACAGACCACACACGCCATCCAGGGTGTTTACCCACCACATGTGTCACATACCACCCCTGTAGACTGTCCTCTATATCTACCAACCATGACCACCTCCACAACTATACCTGCCATACTTCCCCATATTCCCATTCCATACTTTTGTCTAGCAACAAAGAGGGGCTGTAAATAACAACAACAATGTGAATAGGAATAATCAACAGGGTTTTCAGGAGCATTGGGGGGACCAACACAATCAATGGCAGAACAGCAGGAACCAGGGACACCACAGGAGACATCAGAATTGGTGAAGGAGATGAATCAGAACAATTAAAAAATCCTTGTAAGTCTGGAAGGAGATTTTAAAATATTTAATTTTACTTCTCATGACATTAATAATGACATGGTAGATGTGTTTGCTAAGGGGATCTCTTTTGTACCTGACAGAAGGGCCGGTTTAGTTAAAACTATCACTGATTTGAAATTATTTGTACGCAAACTTCACTCACTGATAACTTAACACTGTCTAGCTTATTTAACCCCCCCCTTCAAGAGTCTTTGGCTATCTTTGAAAAAGTTTGTGAGATGGACCTAAGAGCTATGTTATCTAACAATTCAAACAGCATGAATGTTAAAAAGAATATTTCTTCTGATGAGTTAGATTTCATTAACTTGTTAAATTTATGTAACATCAGAGTCATGAAGCCTGACAAGGGTGGAGGTCTGGTCTTTAAGGACCAAACTGAATATGTAAATCGAATGGAAGTTTATTTAAATAGTGATGTTTATAAGCACATCAGCCTTAATGAAGTCAATGGTGCTTATAGGAGGATTAATAGCATTGTTAATGATTTATTTCTAGAAGGGAGCATAGACATTGGCACATTTCAGTATTTGACAATGCCAGCACTTATTATACTAATGCTTTTTGGTTCTCCTAAAATCCACAAGGACCTGAATAACCCCCCATTCAGACCCATAGTGGATGGGTGGGGGTCTATTACATATGCAAGTGCTAAATTTGTGGACAATAAGTTAAAATCTTATATAAAAACTGAACCACAAATCTGCCATGACTCATGGAGTTTCCTTGAAAACATCAACAACTTAGAATTTAGCAAGAATGTTATCTTCCTCATGGTAGATATTAAAGATCTCTACACAGTGATACCACAAGTGTTAGATATTACTCGGGTAAGAGAATTTTTGCTCATGAAAGGGATAGATGGTGGAGAAATTTATGTCATCAAAACCCTTCTAGACTTAGTCTTGTCTAACAATTTCCTATGGTTTAATGGGCAATTTTTCTTCAGAAAACAGGTATTGCAATGGGTTCACCCTGTGGCAGCAGTTTCGCCAACTGCATGATGGCCTGTTGGGAGAGAGTTTTTTTGTTTAACAACACAATGTTCAAAGATTATGTGGTTTGGTATACACGATACCAGGATGACGTGTTTCATTTGGAAAGGTGAGGCTACTTGTATAGAGTCCTTTATTGCAGATATCACCACTTTATCAGACATTATGGAATTTACATTCCAAGCGGGCATAGATTCCATTAACCTTTTGGACCTATATCTGTTTAAAGATAGGGCAAATTTTAGATATACGACCGCCATCTATCGTAAACCCACTTACTCAAATGCTTTTTTACATTTTTCAAGCAGTCATCCTTACCATTAGAAGAAGGTGGTTGTAAAGGGACAGGTAGTTAGGGCTGCTAGGATGGTTTAGAGTGACGATGATTACATGATAGAATGTGATTTGTTAAAAACTATGTTCCTCAAGAGGGGATACCCACTAGGTTTTCTTGAACACATCTTCCATGAGGTAAATACTAAAAGGCTGTTAGGGTATTTTAGACCTATTGTAACCAAAGGCTATGAAGCAACACATAATACATCTTTTGAACAGCCAGCGAACCCAACAATTGATACATGCACAAGATTTCTTGTTACCTATTCAACAGATTTCAAAAATATTAGGGAAATTCTTCTTAAGAATTGGACCATAATTTTGGAAGTCAATGGTCTTAATAAAATATTGGAAGCAGCCCCATGATTCACATAAAGGAGGGGACCCAATATGAAATGCCTGTTAGAGAAACAGAAAAATATGTAAGGGTAGTTTTGGTATGGCAAAATGTGGTAGTTGCCCTCAGTGTAAATTTATTAAGATGGGCAAGAAACTTTGTATTAGGGATAGAACATACAATATAGAAGGCAAATTTAACTGTAACACCAAAGGGGTAGTCTATGTAGCCTTATGCGGGGGATGTGCATCATACTACATTGGCAAAAATGAAAGAAAAATAAAACAAAGGATATATGAACACCAGTACAGCATACACAAACAGATTACTACAAAGGCATTGGCAAAACACATTTTAGATTACCCCACTTACATGTTTGTGTTTGCAGTAATACAACAGTTAGAACATAATATACGAGGAGGTCAATCGGAACTTAAACTTGAGGAATGTGAGCTTATGTGGCAAGTTCGCACAATTGGCCCACATACCTCCTGGCCTTAACAAATATGTATCAATCAAATGCCTTTTAAAGCTTAAAGCACTAGGTAGTGCCTATAGCTTGTGCACCAGCACTTCAGTTTTTCTAACTAAGTGTTTAAGTATATTTTGTATGCCTTTCTACTGTAAGTGTCACACTGGCCTTTGTTTGCCTACCTACAGTCAGTGTCATATTTACCATAAGGTTGCATTTTTATATACTTGTCTACTTGACCATGTTTTTTGGTCTTTTATTCACACACACACACACACACACACACACACACACACACACACATATATATATATATATATATATATATATATATATATATATATTCATGTACACAAGTTGCATTTTTAAATGTAGGAATAATTAAGTAAAAATCATTCAAGTTTTAATTTTTACTTTATAATTACCCACACTTGTATCAACTATGTGTTTAGCTCCCTCAGTATTTTAGCTGAAAGGGTATTACACCTTGTTAATTTTTAATCTTTAACATATATATTTTTATTATATGCATGTATTTATGTATAGGTTTCTGATATGTTTTGTATATGGTTTTAAGCATTCATATTGTAAATGGAGACAATATATTGTATTAGTTGAATTGTTTACTGTTGCCACAATGGAGTTAGATGCTTTTTATAACTCTACATGAATTAGTGAATGTAATTTACTGATGGTTAATTTGTGATTGGTTTAATTGCATCCACTTGTAAGTATATAAAGTAGTTAATTGTTGTCTTTTCTTTTGTTTGATGAAGTTGGAGCATTGTCTCTGATGAAAGCGCTCACAATAAATAGTGTGGTTTGGAGTACTTACAGCCTGCTTGCTTTTTCCTTATTTTACCCATTCCATACTTTACAGACGAGGGCAATGTGGTCCCAACAAGGGGTTAACATGTGACATACCAGTTCATGTTGCACACACACTGCCAGCTGTAAATATCTGTGCATATTGCTATGTGTGTTGTTTTCTCACACATAGCATGCATCACTGTGGTAGTAATATAGGGGACATGTATTTACATACATATATGTTTGTGTGTGTGTGTGTGTGTGTGTGTGTGTGTGTGTGTGTGTGTGTGTGTGTGTGTGTGTGTGTGTGTGTGTGTGTGTGTGTGTGTGTGTGTGTGTATGTGTTTGTATATATGTAGACATGTTCATATAGGTATATATCTATATATGTGTAGATATATGTGATGTAGATATATGCTCATATATATGTCTACACATGGGTATCTGTATATTTCTGGACATACATGTTGATATCTATATATATATATATATATATATATATATATATATATATATATATATATATATATATATATATATACATATGTGTGTGTGTGTGTGTTGTTGTTGTTGTTGCGTCTTTCGGCTTTTCCCAGTTAGGGGTCGCCACAGCGGAACTCCGGTACGCTAATGATTGGCAGTAGATTTTTACGTGCCGAGTTGCCAGCTCTGAAGCACAAACTTCAATGAAGGTACACACATTCATGCATGTCTCCACACAGAAGAGGTTCTAGCTGAGAATCGAACAGGACAACGTCTTACTGTGAGGTGACAACACTACCACAGCACCACCACCGCAGTATACATATGTGCGTGTGTGTTCATATATTATATATTTGCACATATGTACACATATGCATACCTATATGTGGGGTACATTCAGATATCAGGTCCACAAACCCACAGCACCTTCCTGCACAGCTGCACTGTTCTGCCTTGCTACAACACAGACAGGTGCCACATATGGACACAACCTGATATTAGGGGGGTATATGTAGGACCAGATTGCAAGTAACCCTATTACACACCTATGGCATTCCTGCATGCTACATCACAGATTAACCTGAGTATCCTGCAATGGGTGAGCTGTGGATCACATGTGTCCATCATAATGACATTACTTCCACCACCAGCTATTGGCCATGTAATATACATACTTCCCATTACACAGCACACACTATGATGGCTTACATCTTGTCAGTCAGTGCTGATCTGCACAGTTGACGGCTATGGTCCACTACCCACAGGGACAGACACTATTGTCCATAGCAGTTGTTCAGTTGAACATCATTACAACAACACCTGATGGCACATATAAATCATTCCACATCATCTAACCCATTATTATGGACCAAGTTCTGCAATCAATTACATGCATATATACTTCACATACCTGTTGTGGGAATGATGTCTGTTCTGGATAGTTTGCAGGATGTAAGTAATGCTTTTTTTCATTTGTGCTGTGGCTTTCGCTTCCACTTCCACTTTCTCTCTCTGTCTCTCTCTGTCTCTCCAATAAATGGGTTGAGCTGCTTTGAATAGATTGCAGCTTGGATTTTGTATGTGACACACATGATCAGGTGACCTCTGCACCAATCAATGTCCTCCACTTGCTACCTGCATGCAGTTTGCTGTGTAGTACTTCCAATTACCACTGTCATGGGAACCACCTACTATAAATCCCTACATCATGTGGGTGTGGTCCCTTTACCTTTCCTGTGTGATGGACATCCTTCCTGTGTGTGGGCATCAGTGTTACATACAGCAGGTAGCAATACCTCTTACAGGAGAACCTGCACACTCAGACCAGCTACATATTTGTAGGAGGTTCCAGAACTATAGACCGAGTGTGAGTACAGTTACTGTATGCATTGTATAGTACTGGTGTTACAGGGTTTGTGTGTACATACTAGTTTAACTTGGAATGCAGTCTGTCTGCATAGCTCTCAACTGTGGGCCTATCCTCTTGATGGCCAAAGGTGTGCCTATTATGTTTTGTCTGCCCACGACACAGGTCTTGTGTCAGATATTTCACTCGCAGTGTGTGTGTGTTGAGTGCTATCAGTACATGGCTACATCCATTTCTGTTTCTAACTTCAAATTCCTGACTAAGGTATGTTGCAGACTATCCTGTAACACCAGCGATTTGCTTAGTGTACAACAGTTTTCCACATATGGGCCTGTGTTCCAGCCTCTGTCCTCCACCTACATACCATGCTTTGCACATATGACATGCTGTCAGGGGTTGTTCTTTAGTGGGCTGTGAGTATGTCATGCTGCCATTCCTGCCAGCAGTCCACTGCTGTTGTGTCCCCCACAAATACAGTGGAGTTGGGGCCTTATATGTGTGGCCTTTACCTACACAATGCATGTATGCACTCCAGAGGCCAGTGTATGTAACAGTAGTATATGGCCCTGTATTATTGAGTCTGGGGGGAGTGCACCATAACTAACCTTGGCTGTTACAACATGTGGGGGTATCAGGGGTAAGCTGGCTTAAGGTATCTGGATGTACATTTCCATACAATCCACCTTGGGTAAATGCAGGCCTACTGCTTCCTGCCATACAGACTGTTCTGTTTGTCAGTGTGCTTGGGATGGTGTCAATTATGCCTTTTATGTAACAGTTACATCCCATTGTGTCAGCTGAGGTCTTTACCCCCTAGGCATTGTGTACAGAGTGTAGATAGAGGCTTCTGAACTATATATTTGCATTACTTACTGTTGATTGTTTGGTATCCTGTGGCCCACTCTGTCTTTACTATTGTACTACATGAAGGTCTCTGCCTGGACAGCAACATTTGTAAATCTTTCCAGTCTAATGTATTTGTAATGTTTCACAGTTGCATTACTCTGTTTATATGAATGTCAGTGTCTAAACAGCTATATGACATGGCATATACAACTGTAATAGTACACAAATAAAGCTTTCCCATGTATGCAAACTTGTGTGTGTTATTATATCCTTTGACCTCTCTGTGGGTATATGTTGCATGCAACGATTGCCATTTGTATGGGTGGCTCATACAGTGTCCATTTGGTAAGGTGGTAACTGTAGGCTTAGTGGCTGTTACATATTATGTGCACCTTCTACATATCATATATTTTACTATACATATTTCTGCGTGTGTATGTGTAGTTACATATATATATATATATATATATATATATATATATATATATATATATATATATAAAAAGTATATATAATACTGCGGTGGTGGTGCTGCAGTAGCGTTGTCGCCTCACAGTTAGACGTTGCCCGTTTGATTCTCAGTTAGAGCATCTTCTGTTTGGCGACATGCGTGAATGGGTGTTCCTTCGTTGAAGGTTGTGCGTTAGGCCCGGCAAGCCAGCATGTAAAAATCTACTGCCAATCATTAGCGGATCGGAATTCCGCTGTGGCGACCCCTAACCGGGAAAAGCCGAAAAACACAATCAATAATTTGATATCTGCATCAACATAAGGGTAGTGGTGTAATTGCCATGAAAACCACTGGTATCAGATGATGGCTTACACAGGGTGATACATGGTTTCCCTTAGTTGAGATGTAAACAATCATAAATGAATCAGCTAAGAAAAATAAAATCATCAGCTCAACAATTTGGAGTACTTAATCATGAAAAATGCTGCAATGCAAACCTTTTTGTATCAGATCACAGTCACCCTACGGGTCTATATTATCTTGCAGGAAGACATGTTCAGTGAACATGTCTTCATCAGCAAATAAACAACAAATGCTGAAATCAGTGAAAGGCCACATCAGCAACTTTTTTCCCAAGAGAAAAAAGTGCTTGACCATCATCAGAGATTTGCCATTTTCCCCACTGCAGTGCAATCTCGGAGTTGGACTATTTAGTTAGGGGGAGGTGAGGGGCACAGCCCTCCACAATGGGGTATGTTGGGGTGAACCCCCCCACTTTGTAGGGTTCAAAGGTTTATGTTGTGTTGACTAGTCCAAGAGCTATTTTCCCCCTGGAAAAAAGTCGCTGATGTGGCCTTTC
The DNA here is from genome assembly GCF_019279795.1 of Protopterus annectens. Lineage (NCBI taxonomy): Eukaryota > Metazoa > Chordata > Ceratodontiformes > Protopteridae > Protopterus > Protopterus annectens. The sequence goes on from NC_056729.1 coordinate 125,649,798, forward strand.
GTTGATTTCAGCGTTCACTGTTTATTTGCTGATGAAGTCGTATTCGCTGAGCACGTCTTTCAGCAAGATAATATAGACTCCACCCTACTCCCAGTGAATGAGGATTCACCTCCCATGCTCCAGTCTTTGTGTACTCTCTTCCAGTTTGAAGAAATGCAAACAGAAGAAACAAATCTTTTCATTCTTCTCTGAGTCAGGTAGCTTCACCAAAAAGTAAAACTCCTGCAGAAAACTCTTATCATACAGAGATGCCAAAACATTTAAAAGTGATTTTCAATAAGTGATATTTTAAAATACATCAGAGGGTCACATGATAAACATTAGAGTCCCTTACAGGACTGAAGAAGTTAAACTCTTATTGTGACAGGACCAAATCAGAAGATGCTGACATTTCAGTGTAAGCTTTAAAAGAAAAATTAGGATTTACTGTCAGAAGTCCAATGCCAATTCCAACAAATTCCTCATTGCAAAAGACCAAAGAAAGAAATATACAAAACTGAATGTGTAAAATGTCAGAAAATACTGAATCCTGACACTACCTGTTTCTCTTAACCCATAAACAAGTGCTAACATGGGTCCTGAAGGGAGGCAAGTCCAGCATTTCAATATTTTACATTTTCGGTTTTCTGCCTTTAAATCTTCAGGCTTCAAGACTGGGGTATTTGATGAAACTGACATTGAACTTTTAATAGCAAACCAAAAATAAGACATATTTTGATGTGTTATGTTCTATGACAGTAACATCCACTCTTTTATTACTAGAAGCATGACTTGATGCAGCTACAGTACTTGGTGGCTCAAATAAAATGACTGCCAAAGTTAATGTCTCAATACATACTGCTGCATATATTAGTGAATACTTTTATTAGTGGTTACAAGCGTCAACAGAATGTACATACAAATCGTAACATCTGGATAAATGCGTGATCTGCAATAGACATAATAATGGAATAAGAAGTTTTTAGTTACATCAATTAGTCAAGGTAATGGCAGAATCTATAATTCAATCTCTTTATATAGCCTAAAATATGAGTTCTAATTCATTCTGCTGACATTGTTTAAGGGTATTGGAGATCAAAGAGTGGTTCCCTGGGGAGTGAGCTCTGTCCATGCCATTGTACTGGACATGGTCGTGAAGCTGTGTCTTAAAGCTGCTCCTTATTAAAAAGTACAATGGCAAACTTCAATATATTTTAAAAATCATTTGGCCCTGCTGGGACCTTGCCCGTTTTCAAAGGTGATTTGAAACAGAAAAGCCCATGTTCAGATTACAAAAAAAAAAAAATGTTAGGACAAATATTAATGCAATTTATTAGGCTGTGGCATAAGTAGGCATACAAGAGGTATCCATATAAAAATAAAGATAATTCTTATTACCTATACTGTGTACAATGGGTAAAGTACCAAAATTATACCTGTGGTATAACTAGATGGTGAATTAACTTGCACATGTAAAGACCATTGTATAATAAACATCTTGAGACAAAAGACCTTTGAAGTTAGCAAGTAAGGAGGGTAGCATAAGTACAGCATTTAAATTTACTTTATCATCACTGTGTTGTCTTTGTATAAACATTAATTAGTAGTGCTGCATGAGGGGTCTACTAATTGGCAGATCTAAGTAATTTCACATGTCATATTAGGATTGAGTTTGTAAGTGCTCTTTACATTGTGGCTTCAGGTATAATACATTAAACCACCTGTAGTAGAGACCCATAGGGTATAGGTAAATGACCTCTTAAGGATATTACAGTGTTTCAGCTACATGGCTTCTGAATGCCCATGACTTTTTAATTTTTATATTTTATGGGTTTATTCAGGCTAAAAAAAAGTTAAAGCCAACTAACTTTAGCCATGTCATGTTTCATTTTTCTAACCTCAACAATCCACTACAGGAGGTTTAAGGTATTATACAGTACAGACTGTAATATATGACCTCTGATGGGTCAGAAAAAGTCTCAAATACGTCATGTGAACAGTAAGGTTTATCATTATTGGTCTGAATGTACCCATAAAGATTTAAAAAGTAAAATGTCACAGGCATTGAAAAGCCATGCAGCTGAAACACCAGTATATCATAAAGGGGGGTTTGCATATATCCCATGGGCCTCCACTACTGTATGAGTTATTACAGAGTGAAGACTCTAGCATACCTGGGACTTCCTTATAGTTCTTACCCTTTACAAGGGAATAGAACAGCAAGTTTCAAAGCACCTCTGCAACTAACGAATAAACCACAGAGATAGTGATGCTAGCATTCAGTGGGCAAAATCATGCATGCATAGTCATAACAATGAACCTGTAGTGCTAAGTGCTGCAATATTTTTGTTGCTTTTTCTGGGGATAAAATATTCAAGTTTGTGCAAATTCGATCTCACTTTTAATTGTATTCTACCAGGCTTAAAGCTATTAAGTGTATGTGCAAAAATAAACTTAGAAAAAAAAAATAACCACATAGGCGGAAAAACAGAACCTTTGTACTTTATTAATAACAATAACTACATTGACTTAGTGATTTTGCCCTCATAACAAACGGATGTCATCAGAGGCAAACTAATAAAGCTCTAACCCTCTCTTAAATACATAATGAACAGCATCATACTCATGAATAAACATTATTCAATTAAAACCATTCATCCAATGACAACGGCTACCATTCAGTAACAGCTACTTTAAAGAAACAGTAAGAATAGATGTATGTGTGTACACCTATATGTATTATATGTACACTAAATCCTAGTTTTAAAAAAATAAATACGTATATACTTATAACAAAGATTTAAAAAAAAATTAGTAAAAAATGTGTTTATCATATAAAATCACACACTTTAACTCTCACAAACTTTAAGTTATTCGTGTAAATGAAATAAAGATGAATAAAGATTGTTTTATAACTTTGTTAAAACCATAAATCAACACCCAAATAAAATCCATATAAGGCTGCTAAAAAAATCCAATTTAAAAATAAGTAAATTAAAATGAATAAATTAGATGTGCTGTAAACACTAAATCTCTATCCTACTGGGGCAATGCTCATATTTGTTTAGCCCTTTGAAAATACATGCAATTGAAATACAATCATTAATGCCAGGCTCTTGATTAGCATTAAGCCTCAACTGCCATATAGTCTCCTTCACTTCAACCTCAACTTTAGGATTATCACCTCTTTCATTAATGTTCAATTTATAAATTATAAAAAATATAAATCTTTTAAAATGAACACATATTGTACTGTGAACATGGAGAACACTACTTGATTTCTTGTAATTTATATCACTAATGTGCTCAGCTATCCTATCTCTTAATCTCCGGTTAGTTTTCCCTACATAGCACCCTAGACATGTCATACAAGTTGCTACATAAACTACCATCTTTGTATTACAGTTACAATGACCTGGACATTGAAGAGTTTTGTTGTATTAGCTACAGAGACATAGGGGCCATCATTTATAAACATGCAATGACTACACGCTTCACATTTATACATAACAGATCTGTAGGTCTCAGATTTCTTACCATACTGAATTTCCAGAATATCTTTCAAATTACTCCCCTTACTATAGGCTACTCTGGGTCTCATGCCCAATTTAGTTTTTAATTCAGAATCAAAAATAAGACCCCAAAACAAGTTAAGCCTAAAAATAATAAGGGGTGCATCATGGTTATATTAGATGACCATCATGTCATTACTAAAAGGTTTCTGGACAACCCCATTCTCAGTATTTTCTAACATTTTCAAGATATAGGTAAAAGTTGTTTTCTGTTTCCTAAAAACGTCATTCCTTATTTTTAACAAAAACTGTAATGGGTAACCGCTATCCTTAAACATTCCAATTAAATTAGCCATCTCTTCACCAAATTTTCATCTTCACTTATTAATGTCAATAGTCTAACCATTTGTCCTTTTACCACACTTTTCTTTTGGTGTGATGGATGCCAACTATCGTAATGAAGGAACATGTTGGAATAGGTATTTTTTCCTAAAAATACTTGATGACAGTTCACCTGTTAAAGCATCTTTTTTTTCAGGGAAAAATATCTAAGAAATATATTTTGTTTGTAGGATCTCTATAGGTGAACCTAAGGAATACAGTGGTAATAAAATATTCAATAAAACCTTTGATTACATCTAACTTTCCAGACCATAATATTAGAAGATCGTCCAAAAATCTCAGAAAAAATCAATATCTTGGACATGTAAGGTGGAGGAGAACACATATCATTTTTCCCACTCTGCCAAAATCAGATTTGCAAATATGGTAGCACATTTTGCCCCCATTGCAACTCCCAGCAGTCTGATGGAAAAACTATCCTTCAAAGAAGGGAAAGTAATTTCCCAATACTAACTCCATGAAATCAACCAATAAATTTACTTTAACATCTCTGATGCTTTCACACTCTATCAGGCTGTGAAAATAATAATCCAAACCAGTATCATGGGGTATAACTGAAAAAAAGATTGACCACGTCTACTGCAAGAAACACAAACTCATGCTCCTTGTTAATGCCCCTTAATAGTTCTTAACAATGCCAAGAGTGACGCAAAAATGTGTTTTGTTTTCCAAGGCCACCTTTGAGTGCCTATCAATATAAGCTGCCAGTGGTTCAGTTTTTGACCCCCTTGCCACCACTGTTGGCCTAAAGAGTGGATCATACTGATTTGTGTGTGTTTTTGGTGTTCAGAACACAGCAGGAATTACTGGTGCCTCAGCTGTTAGATATTCTACTTTAATGGCCCCTTGGCAAAAGGCATCAAAAAAACAGTTTGTTTTCACATATGCTCCATTTATTTAATTTTTGGAAACTCTCTCGTAGGTGGAGGTGTCATTAAGGATATCATACATTTTACATAGTCAAACTGTGTCAGAATATCTATACCTCCACCTTTGCCTGGTTTCATGATCCTATAATCCTTGCCTGTGGTCAATTCTTTCAAACACACCCTTTCTTCATATGTTAAATTGTCATTAAAATTGGCATGGGAATTTACTATTTTTCTAAACTCGGCCTCACACATCCATTCAAATGAATGGACCAATGGACTGCATATGAGAATAAAGGTGCTTTTACACTTCAAAACATTAATACATTTAGGCACATTGACTTGATATGAAAAAAAAAACAGTTGCAAATTTAATTGCCTTGTAAATAGTTTTACATTAATTAATAGCTTCACTATATCAGTTTTAAAAGCCGTGAAATTGGTAAAACCTTTTCTCAATAAATCAAAATGAGTAGTGTCTTTTCTGACAGTGCAGATTCAATGGCCTGTACAGATGCAAAATACAACTTAATGTAGAGACACAATATAATATAATGCTCAAAGATTACATTTGCCAACTTTATAAAGCCATCGATAAATGGAGATTCTATCATTTTGCAGTAGCACAATCTGAATTACAACAGGATAACAATGCATTGTTGCTGTGAAAGAGATTTTCTCCTTTTCGCCAAAATTTATCTGATATATATATATGTGTGTGTGTGTGTGTGTGTGTGTGTGTGTGTGTGTGTGTGTGTGTGTGTGTGTGTGTGTGTCTGCATTGCTAGTTGCAACATTTATTGGAAGCAGCCAGTCTTAAGGATTGATAGGTGTCAATGTGACAGTAGTAAAAGGACTGCATCGTTTTGGTGGACGCATTTTTATATCATGGTCTAGGACTAAGATACTAAGATACCATATGTTATATTCCTATACAGATATAAAGTGGCATTTGACAAAGTGGTAGAGCTTGTGTGGATAATGGATGGACAATTGTAATTATACATTTAGGGTCCTGAACTACTAACCAGGAAATAATTTCATAGGACTGGCAACTTATAGGAGAGGGCAAGCTATCTGCCCATGAGAAAAATGTTTCATGTGCACTGTGTTAATATTTATCAAATTAATTTAGCTTTAGTGTTAGGTTCTTAAAAATATGTCTCAGCAAATACTTTTAAATGTTTCTTAACTTGCAGTCTTATATTCCAAATTCTTTCTGAATCAGACTTCAAATCAAAACATCAATTGTAACTTTTATTTTCTATTTAGAGCAAGTATTCATAACCTTTTGGTTTGTATTGCCAGTACATACACTGAGAAATGCCTGTTTGTCTGATAATACAATGTTATTATTATTAGTAGATATATAGCGAGAGAGATATAGATAGATATGTATTGCTATTTATATTTATTGATTCAGTGTATTTTCTTTTTCTACACATACTGCACTGCATTGTTGTTTGTAGTACACAGATTTTCTCCAATTCATTTCTCTACTTTTCAAATGAGAATATGTTTGAATGCCTTGCTTATATATTATGGCTGTGTATATGTTTGTATCTGTATGTGGTCTGTTGTGGTCTAGTCTGACAAATTCTGCTGCATATGCACCAGTCAAGCACAACAGGCAATACCTTGATGGCTGCCAAGCTTGACAAGTTAAATGGTTTCCCTAAAGTCAGTGATCAGGGCAACCATCAGTTAGAGACAAGTGGTGACAATGTCATATGAGTATGGATGTAGTGGGACACTACTGGCACTTTGCTTAAGTTTATTTTCTTTTTCACTTTTTTAAGAGTGGCTGCTGCATCACAGATGTTAAAAAATAGGGCAAGGGCCAGTTCAAACAAGTCATGCAATTATGCCTGCTTGGCTCCAATCTTTCAACAGTCTCCCTCTCCGATGTATAAACCACGTTTTAAGCTCAAATCAAGCACTGTATCACAACTGAATTCAGAGCCAAAGTGCTTCATTTATGGTCCCCACCTTTCTTCATGTCTATTTCTGTTCTGCTAATTAGGGAGCAGATGCAGAGGAGTGAAGAAATGTTACATAAGAAAATAGAGCAAGTATAAGGTAGCCTCTCAGAAGTCAGGTAAAATATACATTTATGTTTACTGCACCAGAAAATAAGTTGGCCTGTGCCGATGGCATAGAGGTATAAAGACCTAACAGCAACCCACGTCAAGTAGTGGTTTTGGTTCTTGATGGTGTAGGCTGGGAAGATAAGTTGTCCATCCATGAAGGGAATTTGTACTGAGGGCACACTCACATAGTCTGATTTCTTTGAAGCAGACTGCAAAAGTAACCATATAGTGCTATCTGTGGGTGGGTGAGGTAATCCTGTTGACATCAGCTTCTTGTGGAAGTGAGGGGTGGTACAGCACTGATGCCATCGCACACCCTACCTGTGGGTTATTATTGTATGTGGTCAGGGAATGGTTGTGAAAAAAAGAAAAAAAACCTCTCAAATCACTCCTGATTGCTGCCTCAATGATGACTCATTGTGGTTGATACTTGCAGCTGGAGATGAGGAAATGAATGAGGCATGGCCTGTAAAAAAAGGACAACGGGTCTTTAGTAGCAATACTGTCAACAAGTCAGTCAGTGTGGAATCTGACAGACAAATACAAGGAAATATTTATAAGATGAAATGATCATCCCATAACAATGTATGGACTGGGACAACAAACAGTGAAGGAATTGTCACTAGTCAATGGTGTGACTTGTTTTGCAGATGTCCAAGACTGAGTCAGCAAATGAGGTTTAAAATAAACAGCTGTCAATTTAAATTGTTAACACTTTTATATTTTTAATATATAAAACTTCTATCTTACCTGGGGATTCATGAAAGGGCCTAGCATGAGACGTATGGCTTGTGAGACAAAGGCCCTGGTCCCAATATTTCGTATTTTGTGAGTCAGAAACATGTTAGCCATAATGAGGAAAGACCTCATTACTGGCAAAATTGCTTATCTCTGAATTTCAGTTTATTACTGGGATCTGTAGATCACTGCTGATCTGCACATCATAGCAGTTAACTGTTGTGGCTGCATCATGCAGCCATAGCACACAATAAAGTTCACATTCTAACAGAAACAGAAACACACACACATACACACACCATAGTCCATGTAGCAGTCCTTGAGTTGTCTCCCTGATTCCAGTGACTTTAAGGTACAAGAGCTTACAATAGTCCCAGAAGTTGGAGGTTGGCATAATGGTTAAGATGTGTATGTCAAAGACACAAGCTAATGGCCTTGAATCGCATCTTTGTGGACCACTGGAAAGGCCCACATGGACAGCTAGCCTAATACCTCCATATAATCCTATGATCCTATCAAAGTGACTCTTCCCACCCCTGATACCTGTACTAGTATCAGTGACATTATTGCACAATTTGATTTTTTAGTATGTTTTTTACCCCTGATTGTGAGTGTTTCCCCCCACCTTTGATCCCTGTGCTATTGATGATTCTGTTATTGCTAATTGTTTATACCTGATGGCTAGTGCTTCCCCCCACCCCACCTCCAATTCCCATACTGCTATTAGTACCATTATAGAACAATTGTATTATCCATGGTCACAAGTGGTCACTCCAATCTCCAAACTACTTTAAATGTTGGTAGGTGACCACTGCCTTTTGGCCATGTTCACTACCAAAATGCAGTGGGATCAGTCATGCTGATCTACAAGTCTGAGAGATTTCCTGCATCACTTGGCATGTAGCTGCCTTCCTGGACGTGGTTCTATGTGAAAGAGAGCACATGGCTAGATGGCATGTACCACTCCTATCCTACAGACTGGCTCATTAGCATACTGCACCATCATGGAGGCAGCTCTTCATGGTACTGTGTATCTTCATGCTAGACTACCATGCCACACCATTTCAGATCTGTTTCTGAATTCAGAAAGGTTTACTCAACATCTAATTAAGATGTATGTGTCACAGTAACCTTTATGAATTCCCCCCTTAGTATTAAAAAGACAAAAGCAATAAAAACTTAAGGTGAAGAGTGACTTGTTTTTCTTAATATTAAAGAGAGAAAAGCTTTGAAACTTTAAAATGGCTGGTGGTCCATGCTTTTGTACCCATGTTGTTGCATACTTCTAGCTGAATACTTATTTTTTAGGCTTCCTTTTGGATGCAGCAGTTTTGTTCAGCTGGAAAATGTAGATTTCACTAAAAGCGTTTTATCTGTAGTGCTGTAAAAAAAAGTCAGTCCTTACTTCTTTCTGTTGGTAGTTAAATTATAGAATGATTGAAAAGACATCATGGTTATAAAAAATGTATCATTCAGAACCGAACTTTTTGCATATATTTAATGCTGACTTTGAAGCTGTCTATACAGAATTGCCTTGCCACCTAATGCTATACCTTTGCATATGCTTATGTACCTTTTGTGTTACACTAGTTATTCTTTTGAGGGTTTCTTCCAAGGTGTTTTCCAGTTAATTAACCTCTAACTCAGTGGGATGAATCCTTTCAGCTAGATGAAATAAAGACAAAAAAGAATTCCTGAGAAGTCATTTCTTAGCATTCACATCTGTTGACAAGGAAAGTACCTGCTACACGTGACCTAGAGGGTTACCCTTTGATTGTTCTGCAGTGTGTAGCTTTGTGTTAGCAAAGTTATGACAGGATGCTAGAGCAGTTATGCCTTATGCTGTCATTTTAACTGCAGGTATTCTGCAGCATTATGATTTCCTTGCTCTATTTTATTTGCATTACTATAGAGGGAAGCTACTCAAATGCAGTTTCCTTCAGTTATCTCAGGACCTTCTATGGCTAAAAGGCAGCAGATATATGTTTTATGTTTAAATGTTTGGCTGACGTGATTTTATCAAGCATTGCAAGGGATTTCGCAGCTGTCAAATAATGCCTTCTCTTGCACGGAATGATATTATTTGAAAGGCAGACTGATGCAGATGGGTGGAGCTTTTTCCAGTGAATTACAACACATCTTATTCAAAGCTTGAGGTCTTAATTGAGCTCCAGTTTACAAAAACTTCATCATCATTCTGCTTGATTTGTGTTGCACTTTAATTTGCAGTAATTGTCTGGCAGTATAGCACAGAATATTAACTCTAAGACATGCAAATGCTCATCAGCATGCAGTTCTCCCATCATGAGCTCCTTATTCTCCAACAGTCTACTGTGTGACCAGTAATACCAGGATACAATAGTATCCTTCCCTTTTTTTAACACAATAACCTCACTATCTTGTCCCTGCAACACTTTTATAAATAGCTGAATATAGTTGCTAATAAGCTATATTTTGATTGTATTGTGTTTAGCTGTTATTTATATAGTTTCTTGTGTTTTTGAATTGCTGTGGTTTCTTATTTGTGTCAGTAAGATCTAAATCTAATTAAAGAATTATAATATGTATATTTGTGTGTATATATATATATATATATATATATGTGTGTGTGTGTGTGTGTGTGTGTGTGTGTGTGTGTGTGTGTGTGTATGGGTCTACTCTACTTCATAACATCAAAAGCCCACAAAATCGAATCCCACATCATTGAGACAAAATCATCAAAACCTCACTTCAGCGATGACTGGATCGTCAAATGCATTTCCAAGGTAAGTAACCTGTTGGCCAACAAGGTGGACCTTGCCCTTTTACCAACTGTGGTGCAATCTCAGAGTTGGTATATTTAGTTAGGTTGGGTGTAGGGGACATAGTTCCCCACCTGAGTTGGTTGGAATCATACAGTTTTGTTTTTGTTAGTTGTGCTATGCGTGGGAATACATTTGATGAACCGGTTGTTTGCTGAAGTGAGGTTTCGATAATTTCATTTTAATGATGTGGGATTCAGTATTATGAAGCAGAACTACACACACACACACACACACACATATATATATATATATATATATATATATATATATATATACATACATAGATAGATATAGACATAGATATATAATATATATATATATATATATATATATATATATCTAGAGAGAGCGAGAGAGCTAGATATATATATATATATATATATATATATATAGATATATATATAGATATAGATACACACACACACACACACACACACACACACACACACACACACACACACACACACACACACATAAATGATAAATAAATTTAAATATAAATAAAACACATGCCTAGTGGGATTACTTGATTCTTGAATGAACAATATAGTACCTATCACTTTGTTTTAATATTTTACTGCTGTTTTATAAAAAAAAAGTAAACAATTGAATCTGAATATTTTAAAATCTTTTAAAAATAGCATTTTAACATTTTTTGCAATGTCATCTTAGTAGCAGTGATAGCATTCAGAAAATTAGGTTTGGGAACAAACCAAATTTTCCAGAGACAATTTAAGTTGTTAGTTGGCTAGAGGAAATGCGGGCAAAAGGGGGTCTAAGGTTTTTGGGGGGATGGAAGGGTTGTTTGGGAAGTGGAATGAATTTAGGTAGAGTAGTGGGTAGGAAAGAGTTAAGTTTGGATGGATGAGTGCTGTGGAGGAAGTGAGGTAAGTGTAAGGAGGCGCTAAGGGAGTTTTATGTGAGTCTAGTTGAGTTGGGAGGTCAGATTTAGGTGTGAACTTGCTGCCCGCCCTCCTTTCCTCTTTTTGTGGCATCGAGGATTTGGCTATTTCTTAGGTGTATTATTCAGTTAAGCCAAGAAGAGGGGTAGGCTTGTCCATCTTCTGTTCCCCCTCTGGTGTTGGGCACTGGATTCAAGGAGTTTTGTTGGGAATGGAAGTGAGCGGTGGTGCACTGCATTGATTAAGTGGGAGTAAGCAAGTGGTTGAGGCAACACTGCTTATTTTGAGCCAGGAAGAGTGGAATAGGCTGCCCTGTTAAATTGTCACATGGATGTTCATGTTGTGGTTAATAAATCTAAGAGCATTGTTCAATAAAGTTGTGATTAAGTAAGTTTTAATAAAGGTCATCAAATGCCATTTCAGTGAGGTGTGAGTTACTAGAAGGGGATCAAGAAAATAATGTTTAGAATAAAATAATAATGTTTAGACTGCTTAATATAACCCTGAAGATAGCTTTATAGACTAACATGATGTGACCGGTATACTATATACATATTTTGAGCACTATTGTTCTTTTAGTAAACTCATGCTTTCAATTATACTGTTTTTATACTTAAATATTTTATGTAAGGAAATCATTTGCCTGTCTTATAGTATGGATATGTGTTGATGCATACTTAGTGTGGGTATTACACTAGAGGAAATTTTACTTCTCTCAGCTATATCATCCTCACAGTTAATTAAAGTATCTGGGATGGTACGAGCACATACTTCTTCAAAAGGTTAGGGGAAATCAAAGTGGGAAAGCTGCCATTCTAATATTATTTTTAATAATGCTGTTTACTTTTTTTAGGGACTTTTATCTTTTGGGCATTTTTTCATCTGATCAATTTGGTTTTCAGTGCAATTTTTTCATTCATACAGTTGGTGCTTGATGGTATAGGCAGGGAAGATCTATCATATAACCTGCACACATTCTATTTTATGTTGCTGTCTCTACTATTATTACATATACATTTGCATTATCAGTTCTTGAGGTAATAGTAAATTTGATTTCCTTTGTAGCGCTTGTATTTCACATTAAAAAATGAATAGCTACATTGAAGAAGTGATATTCAGAAGGAGGTGCAAATTCTAGCATTAATAAATCCTTGTTCATCTTGTTTTATTCATAGTCTGCTTTAATAAAACTATCAGTAAACAATCAGTAATCAGGCTGAACATGTATATGTCATAGTTTCGTGGTACAATTTCTTGTTATTATTATTATGCGTACTTTGGGGGCCATGAAACATCTTCTAAATGCATATACCAACTGAGGTACTACAACAATATTCTATTACTATAATTATAACAACAATCCAATACAATAATACTTAGGCACTTAGGCTTAATAGCAAATTTCATGTTAGTCAGTTGTACAACAGTGTACAATGGGATGACTCATACCATGGGATTCAAAAAGGATTACTGTGATATAAAAGCTTTATGTCAGAGGTCTCCATTTTTGTAAGCCGTTCTGATACAGAAACTGTACTATCTTTATATTTTTCCATTCATAAGGGCCTTAGCATGGGGAGGCTGAATACTAATGTGGTAATCCTGGACATTGGCTAATGCTAATTAATCATATGCTCTCCTCAGAAATATCCACAGCTGCTGATTGACTCAACCAAGCGAATCAAACAATTGCTTCTCCGACTTAAATTTTACCCTAGGAGGAAAAGATGAACACAATTTTTTGATGGTGTTCACCCATTCACTTTTATGGGAGTACTCATGACAGAGGAAAGTACAGTGGAGCTGTGTGTGTGTGTGTGTGTGTGTGTGTGTGTGTGTGTGTGTGTGTGTGTGTGTGTGTGTGTGTGTGTGTGTGTGTGTGTGTGTGTGTGTGTCTGTCTGTGTATCTGTATATGTGCATGTAGGTGTATATGTGTGGATGTATGCATGGGTGTGTGTCAGGAGACACATATATGACGCTGAATGAATGCATATGTGTGTGTGTGTGTGTGTGTGTGTGCATGCATGTGTGTGTGTGTGTGTGTGTGTGTGTGTGTGTGTGTGTGTGTGTGTGTGTGTGTGTGTGCGTGTGTGTGTGTGTGTGTGTGTGTGTGTGTGTGTGTGTGTGTGTGTATGCATGTAAGTATGTGGGTGAGTGTATCCATGACTGTGTAGGAGTATGTTTGTTTGTAGATTCCTGGAGTGTTTATTTATGTGGTGGATGTCTAGGAGTATGTCTTTGTCTGCATAGGTGTCGGTATGTGTGTGTGTGTGTGTGTGTGTGTGTGTGTGTGTGTGTGTGTGTGTGTGTGTGTGTGTGTGTGTGTGTGTGTGTGTGTGTGTGTGTGTGTGTGTGTGTGTGGATGTGTGTGTGTGTGTGTGTGTGTGTGTGTGTGTGTGTGTGCATGATGAGGGTTACTTATGCTACCGAGATGTGTGTTTTGCTAGGGAGACTACTAGCACAATCAGATCTGACAGTGCCATGTTTGATTCATAAATATTATAATGATCTGCTAATAAACTGTTTTTTCTTTGTGGCTTTACCATGTCTCTGAATCAGAGACTTTTTCTGTAACATTGATTAAGCAACCTATAATGTCTGTTTAGAGTAGGCAAGGAGAATCTCTCTGAATCCATGCCATGGCTGTATTAACTTAGAATACTGCATTTCAGGCAGTGCAGATGCCCTAAGGTGCAAGACCTGAAGGGCAAATACTGCTGGGGTTCAGTCAATTCAAGTTTCTGGCCTAGTGGAATGGGCTGTTAACCACCAAAACATTATTTGAAAGACATATTGAACATTTTCTTGCATTTGACATACTTTTCATAGAAATGGATTTAGCAAAACTGCCCTGGAGTCACACACTGAGGTCATCTTTTTTGAGAACCTACAAATGTCACATTTAAGAGTCTCTTACAAGTAGTTTTAGTTCCACTTTAGAATGAGAAAAAATCAGATGAGATGTTGAAATTTGAAACATTTTACAATAATGAGAATTTCAGAATTAGTGAATATAAATATTTGATAGTGCATTAGTGTAAACAGTTACTAGACTTGTTATTATACAACTTGATTGCTCTAGACTGTATCTAGGCACAAGACACTAGACAACTTTATTCGCTGGAAAGCACATGTATTTTATTTTGATTTTGTGTAGTATTTAAATAATCAGTCTCTATAAGCCAAACAAGCAAGCAATTCAGCAAGTCAGTAATAAATTATTTCTTTCTGGGGGTGGAATGGACCAGGGGAGATTAAACTAAAAAATACAGTTTTTGTTTGCAGTACAGCTAGAAAAATGGGTAGCCATAGTTAGTTTAATATAAAAAGTACATTTAGAGTTCAAATTAAGAAAAGGCATATATTAAAATATTTATGTTTCTTAAAAATATGAACAGAAATTGTTTTGTTCATAGGTTCATAGGTTCATAGGTTCATAGGTTGGTACTAGGCTATCAGCCCTAGGGCCTATACAACCCTAGCCGTAACAATTCCCTGGCTATTTCTTCCCACACTATTTACTTCCCTGTACCCCTGTCTATCAGGGTGACTGATGTGATCCCTGGGTTGAATTTCCTTTCTCCCATCCAATCGTCAAGGTTCCTTTTGAAGAGGGCCAAAGAGATACTCTGCTTGACATGTATGGGCAATATATTCCAGAGTCTGGGGAGTCTCTGGGTCAGTAACTTATCCCTCCAGCATGTTTTGTTTATTGTGATGACAAGTTTTAGATCCCTGCAGTGTGTGCTCTGAGGGATTGGGATTTCTTTAAGTGTAGCATGTCCAAAAGCTCTGGGTTTGACATGGCCTTCTATGTTAAGCAGAGATCGCCTCTGAGTAGGCGATATGCGACAGAGTATAGCTGGAGTTTTTTAAGGCAGTCAGCGTAGGGCATCTGCTTTAGGCCTGTGATTCTTTTAGTGAGGTATTTTTGCGGCCTTTCCAGTTGATGCAGATGTCTTGAGAGGTACATACCAAACAGAGCGTTGTATTCTATAATGGGTCTAATGAGGGATGAGTACAGTGGGACAATGACCTCCTTTTTTCTGGATGAAAAGCCCTTAGTGATGAGGTGTGCCACATAGAAGGATTTCCTGACTGTTGTGGCGATGTGGTTATCGAAGGTGAGACCACTGTCCACCTGTGTCCCTAAGTCTCTTATCACACTTTTGGTGTTTAGTGTACTGCCACCTATGTGTTAATTCATGGGTACATGTTTTTTCCCAAAGGGGATAACTATACATTTCTTGGCATTGAGCTTGAGCACATGACTCTGGCACCAAGCATATGTTTCTGTAAGGCCCTTTTGTAGAATATCCATATCATTTGGGGATTCAATAATGGCTCCCAGTTTGCAGTTATCTGCAAACTTTGTTAGCCAGAGTCCCTTAGCGTTGGCCTGTACTTCAGAGAAGTAAATGCCAAACAAGAGCGGTCCCAAGACTGAACCCTGAGGTACTCCACTTGTCACTTGTGTGGAACTGGATTTGGAGTCGGCTACTTTTACAGTCTGGGTTCTATCAGTAGTATCACTAGTTCATAAAGTAACATTTAGATTCCTATGAAAGGCAAACATAATTCTACACACAATCATATCATTAGTTTTTTATTTTGTTTGAAATGTGGGAGTGAGTAATGGTGAATACTGCTTCTTACTTCTTGTTCTTTGTCCTTCAATTCCCATTAATGAAACAAAAGATAAATGTTGCAAGATAGGACAACAGTAAGTTATTGCAGTGTTTAGTAACACTAGAATGGTCTTAGTTTTCTCTCAAAAATGATTCTAGAGAGTATTGTGTTAAGATGCCTGTTACCTAGGGATAAAGTATTGAAATTACACATATTAAAACAAATGCACATTACACAGCCACAGGTTTTGTAGACTGTAGGTTGAAATAAAGTGCAGGACAGCTTATCCTAGTAGCACAGCATCATAGAGAACTGATCTTACTATAGTAAGGTTCTGGATTTGGGGTTAAACTCCCTTTGTGCAGAAGTTAGCCATTGAAGAGGCACTGAACTATCATATGGAAGAACTTTCTTTTCCTTTCCTTTCCTTTCCTTTCTGGTAACAGGGTAGAGATGACATTAAAGCTCTGCAAATGTCACTGCTCAGCAATGTATGGTTTGTGGCTGCAGGGAGGATCTATAGTTGTTTGTGAAGCTGCAGGTTTGTGTAATATATTGTTTGAGTCAGAATCTGGTTTTGTTTAATTAATAGCATTCTGAGTAACAATACAGACTTTTGGCAGTGTAGTGTAATGGTGAGTGCGCATGTGTGTGTGTGTGTGTGTGTGTGTGTGTGTGTGTGTGTGTGTGTGTGTGTGTGTATGTATGTGTTCGTGGTTACAGGAATGGGATGCTGCTAAGTTGCCATGTGTTCTTAATGTATTTACACTTTTTGCCTATGGCTTTCATTGAAAATTTATCTGTAAAAGTGCTGGGTTAATTATTCAGAGTGATTTATAATAAAACATACATTTTCAGCTTGTCAGATATGTTTGATGCTTTTACAGACACATGTCATGTTCATATATACATATATTTAGGCTAGTTTTGAGAGAAGCAGCAAATGAAGCTGGGTCCTCTCCAGTGATGATGTCACAGCATGTGACAGCTTAGTTGGCTTTGACGTGTGTTTGTACCATGTATGTTATGTCTTTCTGATGGATGGGTTTACATAGATGCACTGTGTGATAAAAAAGGGGTCCAATTCAAGGAATTTGTCATGGAGCCCAAAATTCCA
Source organism: Protopterus annectens (assembly GCF_019279795.1). Lineage (NCBI taxonomy): Eukaryota > Metazoa > Chordata > Ceratodontiformes > Protopteridae > Protopterus > Protopterus annectens. The sequence goes on from NC_056729.1 coordinate 125,666,841, forward strand.
AGATGCGGCTCTTTTGCTGATTATACTTGATTTTATGGACAGAGTTGTTGATGAAAACTATAGAACATATAAAAGAATCTCCACATGGGAAATGTAAAGGAAGTGCAGGATGAAATATTTAGTCAGCATAATCACTAGTTAAATATAATGATTTCTGTTACCCACAAGTTGCTCTATATTTGAACCTGAAAGTGGAGCACCAGTAATTCCAAAGAGTAAGCATTCTTGCATCTGTGGGTAGCAAAAAAAAAAAAACTTATGATGTAAATTTTATTGACAATGAGTATAATGATGGGTAGTGCTTTCTGTTACTATTCACCAAGAATGAGAACAGGATAAAGATTTTGTGTGAAAGGAACAAACAGTCACCTTTCTTTTATTTTTCCTGTATTTTGTCACTTGATCACAAGCAAAATGTATCTTCCCAGAAAGGGAACTTTCCCAGCAAAAAAATCTATGAGAAATTAGGTGATTTTGAATGGAAGTACAAGGGATTCATGCAACATTTACTTTTAAAATGGGTTTCTGTCACTTAGTCAAATTCAAAACAACACTAGACAGTAATACAATGGTCCTGGGAAGTACAAATATGGAGATGCAGGATGCAGGATACTATGGCAACTAGTGAAGAAGATGAATTGTGGATGATCAAAACACAAAATAGCAGAAAAAGTAACCTGAGCATGACTGTATGGGGATATAGAATCGACATGCTGTACAAAGAGTGCAAGGACATATCCATAGTTAAACTTTGATGAAAAACTACTGTGCTACTGAAGCCTTAAAAATAACAAGTTGACTGCATAAGTCAAGATAAAAGGTATTTTTGCAAGCAATCAATTCCCCAGCACCATCTGGGTATCTCCAACATCCATCTCCAGAATTTTATGTATATTAATTCTGTGACTGATATTTCTGAGATTGGAGGAGACTAAGGGAATAACTTTATCTGTAATTACAAAACCACCAGCTGAAACTTGTGCAAAAAATAACAAAGATCTGCAACTCAGAACAAGTATAGTTGAACCACAGTCGCAAGGTCCAAAAGATTCATAGATGAAACATTGAAAAATATGACTTACTAAGAGTTAGTTAAGTGCTGTCATACAAGCAGTATTCACCAATGGACTTCATCAGAACTAACTTCCAATCAAGTCAACAATTTTTTTTCGGCTTCCATTTGGCTAAATCCTTCTATTAGACATATAAGTGCTATATATTTAACTAAATCAAAAAAGCAGTACACTGGTTAATAACATAGTTAATAACTATTTATCTTGTGCAAAATTGTCAGTATCATTACTGTATTAAATATTGTTGACACAGTGATTAATAAAAATGTGAACTGTAACAACAAATTTAAAACTCAGAAAGAAAAGTTAAAAATATTACCTATTAATAATAAAAATTATTTCAGAAAATTTTCAGCAAAACAGACATATGCTGATCATAATTTAGCTGCATAAATTTCAGAACACTAGAAGTAGAGGTGTTATTGTTAAAACCTGAGAGAGTGGTAGCACTGAATCTAATTTGCCATATGAGATCCATATACTCAGCCTGCTCCTCCCATGTACATTTACTGTAACTAATAGGTATTATTTTTAAAATGACAAACTGAAAAAAAAATTAAATATACAGGGTTGTTGTTGGTATTTTTGCTCTTATGTTGTTAATGTGCTTATAAATCATTTTCCTAAATGTCTGCTCAGTTTTTATTTATTTTTTATTTTATTTCAGTTTGATAACCTGGGAAGTCCAATTGGGCTACAAGGAGCCCATTTTCAGTGGAGGCCTGCGGAGAAAAGCTCCAGAAACAATCACAGAGAAACAGTATTAAAACAAAGCACCAAAAGAGTTGCATACAAAGAATATAAAATCATTTTTAGAGAAGAAAAATATATATATATATATATATATATATATATATATATATATATATCTTAAAATACATTAGATTCAGAGAGTATGCACTACAGTGAATTCACAGAGAAATAAATAGTGGTGTTCAATAAAATAATGTGGGTTAACAAATTTATGATGCACACAAAATGAGTAATACTTTTAAATATATCTAAAATAATATATATATATATATATATATATATTTATATATATATATATATATATATATATATATATATATATATATATATATATATATATATATATTAGAGAGGACTGATGCAGTGGATGACTGTTGGTTTGAAGAAATAGGTTTACACAGAGGCTGGAGAGGTTTCTGGTTAGAGGGGAAAATTAAGTAGGGGAGTGGGCTGGGCAGATCCCCCCTACCTACCTTTCCTACATAAAAAGCTTCAGATGCTGAACATGCTGCAAGACAAAATAAACCTTTGGTTGCACAATTACCCTGAGCAGGATAAATAATAGCACCTTGTCACCTTCCAGAATATATGGGTATTGGTAACAAGAACAACATTTTCTAGTCCCCTTTATACTCTTATTGTTGCTAAATTTAGAGTCAGAATTACTTTTGTCTGACCCGTCCAAAAGACTTTAGATGCCTCTCCATTTACAGTAAACAAAGGACTTTCACAGAAAATTCTGTACAACTCTGGACTACTTTTAAAGATATTCTAATTCTTAGATAAAATATGTCTAATAGCAGTATATTATACTCCAATACCATGACTCTAGAAAACTCTATATTGTTATTTACCTCTCCTTGTTGATTTGCTGAGTGGCTGTTTGAGCCAACTAAGCCTCTGGCAACAGTGTCCCCTAACATTTTGCACCTGGGGCATTTGATCTCTAAACCCCTCCCTAGCTATGCTTTTGTCTAGTTATGCTAGAAAACTAAGGAATAACATTGAATATTGCTCAGAACTTATCTAAAATAGCATTATTTATTTAGATCCAGTAGAGATAGAAAACATATGAATAAACAAATTCAGTACAACTTTCACCTCTGAGACAACTATTCAAAGCCAACAGATCCCACAAAATATCAAACCACCCCATCATAACCAAAGAGCACTTGTTAAAGGTAGTCTCCAAACCAAAAGATACACCATCCATGGGGACTAGTAATATACCTGGTTATCTGACAAACAGTACAAAACACACTAGCTACAGGTTTTGTCTCTGAAGTATGGCACCCAGCTGTTGTGATGCCACTTCACAAAGGTGGATTCACCAGTGATCCTAGAAGCTAATGTATTTTTAACCTCACTAGTCTCATCTGCAAATGCATGGCAAGTAAGTATGCTATCAAAATTCTTATAATGCCCAACCTTCAGCAGTACAACTTTGGTATGGTTAGATCCTGTATAAGGAATCTGTTCAACTTATTTTAAAGTATAACACAAGCAGTAGTCAGTGGGCATGGTATCCATATAGCACACATCAACCTGGCTTAGGCTGTTGGCAACATACCACATGACAAGATAGTAAACAAGTTAAAGAAGCTCCAGACTGACTGCTACATGGGTGGTATGACTCAGGGACAAAATACATGTACTGAGGTAGGAAGGTGGGTCTTCAGTACACATGAATGTAACTTGTGGTATTCATCAGGGCTCTGTGTTGGGGCTCTTATCATTCAACATTTACTTTTCAAAGTTCTAAATTACAAATGGAGATCTGTGGTTAACTAGCTATGAGGACAACTGCAAACTTGATGTCACCCTCAAGTCCCTGTCTTATATATGGAGGTGCAACTAGAACTCACATGTCAATGACTGATGCAAAAAAAAACAAGTTCAAACTAAATCATAAAATGTGCAGTTTCATTATATTTTGTAAAAAATCCATTCACCTAGCAGAGAGAATAGAAAATATCCTGTTTCAAAATGAAAGCTTGGTCAGAGACTTTGGAACATGAATAGATAATTCCCTTTCCTTTTATCATTACAATGCAGCAAAGGTGAGGAAATATTTTTACCTGGCATAGTTGATTGCAAAAGGTATTTCATCTAGATCCAAGAAAGTTCTTACCCTTCTAGATTCGGCATTGATCAGATGTATTATTGGATGCAATGCTTGTTTTGGAATGTATCTTACTGGGCATGTCAAGCAACTGGAAAGACCTATGAGTTCCTAAATAAAAAGATCACAGGATTAAAAGACAAGAGCTACCAAGAGAGGCTGGAAGTACTATCCCTTTATTTTGTGTCCTATATACTCCATAAAGACATTTGTTTTGCCTTTTAAGACATTAGGGATCCTGCAGTCAAAGACGTCTTCAATCTCCAAAAATGGAACCGCCCCAGTATCACTAGAACCAGGGAACTAAACCTGCTTTATCAAATAAACAAAACATGATGGAAAAACAAATAGTATGTGATACATACTGTTACATACATGTTTTGTCAGTTAGTACTTGCTTGATTTTTATTGCTGTTAGTAATTGCAGGCGGGGGTAGTCTCATTCACTGATATCCTGTCACTGCCTATTTAAGTGGTACACTTAGGAATATTTTCTGCTTAAAACCTCAGCTTTGGCCGGCTAAGATCTAGCTGTATTCAAATGAATGTATAAGAGAATTTAAGTACCTTTTATCTGCATATTTTTCAAATAATACAGCATTTAAATTGATTTATTTGTGTTGCATTGAATATTAACTGAACTGGAAGTTTTGACTCTGTTTTGTCAGTTAGTTCCACACCCACCCTCCCTGTTTTTGTTTTGGTATTGATCTTGGTGGCTTTGAAACTGGCCGCCCCTCTCCTAAATTTGCGTTTGGATACTCCTTCTGGGCCCATCTCATTTGCTCACTCAACTGAGTGCAGTGAGATCATATTCTGATTTCAGGCACTCCTACTGTGTACAAAGAGAGCATCTGGGAAAGAAAAAAAAATTAAGCTTGTTTCCTGCCTTTCCTCTGAGTGGTCTAGACTGTTTGTAGGCTTCTGAGCTCCCAAGCCTTTCTGTTTTGGAGGGAAGCCTTCTATCTTAATTTTGTTTTTTAGAACTAGCCAGTTTTCTAGTTTCAGTACTCAAATATGTTTCTTTGAACTCAGCACTTGTTCAGAACTCATTATAAGCACTAAATAAGCTGCAAATTACTACAGCACTCAACTTTCCTCACTTGTCTAGAGGAAAGCAATTTTTAGTACTTAATAAATAAACACCTATACAGGCATGTCTAAGGGTCAGCTCCCAGTGATTTCTCCTGTCTACCTGATGAATCTGGGAATCTTGGGGCAATTCAGCAATTGCCTCATGTACACAGACAACCCTCTTCTCCTACCACCCAACACTACAACCTGTGAGAAACTCACTTATATAGCCACATTGGAAGCAAAGCTCTCTTCACCCAAGACTGGACTAGACCTTCAAGAGGAGAAGATAAACACTTGCACCACACCACACTCATCACATAGTCCCACAAAATCTACCCCACCAAAACACACACATAGAAACACAAAACACATACCTACATTCGCGAAGGCTCTCAATAAAAACCTGCCCAAGCATCAAGTACCTCCAAAGCAGAAATGCAAACAAACTCCACCCCCCAACACAACCCAAATGACACATAGCCCACAAACTCAGTGTGCCACTCAACCACAGCCCATAAGGCATAACAACGTAACCAACACTCTAGTCACAGGTAACTCTATAGTCAGGCACACTGATGTTCCACTCACCAGGCTAAACAAGGAGAAAGTTACTGTCAGCTGCCTGTCAGGTGCCAGGATCCACGACATAATGCACACACTCAGGTCACTCCACAGCAAGTACAAATATGACACTGTCATTGTCCATGTTGGTGTGAATGACCTGAGACATACCTCCCTGGACTACATGACAAGAGACATGGAGGAGCTCTCTGATCTTGTAGCCCAGGCAGGTATGACCCTGGCTCTGAGTAGCATCCTGCCATCCCCCAGAATGATGCCACAGTACAAGGACAAAATGATTGACTTCAATAATTGGCTAAGCTTCTGGTGTCATTCTAGGGGGATCCAGTATTTGTCTGCCTGGGATGACATGATCGATAGACCACGATGCTTTGCCAGAAATGGCCTGCACCTGTCCCCCTTGGGATTCCACATACTGGTTAAGGCTTTTGCCACACCTATAGTGCCCTTTTTAGGCAAGATTCAAATGACAAATTCACCACCATAACAGGTGCAAGCAAACAAAATCTGAGGATAATGCTACTCAATGCTAGAAGTCTAAACCTCAAAATGCACTCACTCAAGGCACTCCTTAAAATGGAGAACATCGACATCTGTGCAGTGACAGAGACCTGGTTCAAAACTCCAGAGAGCACCCCTGCATTATCAGGCTATAATTCATACCACACCTTTCAGCCACCTAACCCGGAATGAAGCACAAAAGGTCCATATTCATTAAGGATATCCACACCTCCAGACTAGTTGCACAGCATAATGCATCCAAGATTATCTAAGTGCAACTAACTCTGGGCAAGATCGCAATCCAAATTGTAGCTTGCTACAGACCCCCCACCATGCCCCACGATTCCCACTCCTCATTTCTTGATACACTGGAAAGTATTAGGGTACAACCTAACACCCTAATAATGGGCGATTTCAAATACCCCACCATTAACTGGGAAAACTACTCATGTACCAACTCTTTTGCTCAAAGTTTTCTGGAATTCATAAATTCCAACGCCTTGGATCAACTTATTCACACCCCCACCAGGGGCAGCAATATCCTAGACCTGGTCATTACCAACATGGGCAACTGGTGTTTCACACCAAAGGTCAATTCCTCGTTGGTCAGATCTGACCACAAGTGAATCACCCTAGACATCCACATCCTGCCCCCACCCCCAGTTAGGGAAACCACCGTAAAAAAGTGTCAAACTTCATGACATCCATTCAGATGGACAATAGAGGTATGACTGCTGAATTCTACACAAATGCACTTTATAAGCCCTTACATGAGTGCATGGATTGTGCAATCCCTAACAGCACCAGGATGCTATCCTCCAAAAAAAGGAAGCCAATCTGGTGGTCCTCTGCCATAAACAAACTCTACAACAGAAGAAAGAAACTTTTGCAAAAAGAGTAAAATCCCATGATTGGAGAAACCCCCTGGTCAACCTCATTAAGAAGCTGAGATCCCTCATAAAATTCTCCAAAGCTAGTTACAAAAACAAAATTGCCACTGACTCTAAAGACAACCACAAAGCATTCTATAGCTATGTCAAGAATTTCAATGGCAACACTCAGATCTGCTCTGAGTTACAGCACAATGGCATTAAATATACAGAACCAACTGATATTGCCAACATCCTGGCAGATAGGTTCAGTGCTAACTTTACCCCCCTCTCACCCACTAAAGGGCCCATCTCTATACCGGAAGAATGCAAAGATCCTGCAATCACGGCTGCACAGGTAAAAAATACACTCTCAAAAGCTAAGGACAAAGCATCCATTGGACCTGACAATATCCCTGGCTGCGTTCTACATGAACTACAGAATTAATTGGCACCCTATCTAAGTACCATGTTCAATCATAGCCTCACCTCAGGCTTTGTGCCCACTGAATGGCACACTGTGACGGTTATCCCACTCCACAAAGGGGGAGCCACGACAGACCCCGGGAACTACCTCCCCTATAGCCTTTCGAGCCTGGTCTGCAAGGCCATGGAACATATCATCATGGAACTCATAAACAAAGGCATTGGTAATCTCCAAACTCTGGACCCTACCCAGTTCAGATTTGTCAAAGGCAGATCATGTCTCCTAAACCTGATTGACTTCTTTGAAGCAGTCATCAAAGCCATAGATGAGGGAAAGGTGGTTCACACAGCTTATCTAGATCTCTCCAAGCCTTTCGACACCATCCTCCACTCTGCAATTATAGATATGTTCACTAAACTAGGTATAAATCCCTATGTCACAATATGGGTTGCCAACTGGCTCATGGACAGAACCCACACTGTGAAAGTAGCAGACTCCAAATCCGACTTCAGACCAGTGACAAGTGAAGTACCACAGGGTTCAGTCCTGGGTCCTCTCCTGTTTGGTATCTACTTCTCTGAAGTACATGCTAACACAGAAGGTCTTTGGCTAACAAAGTCTGCAGATGACTGCAAACTAGGAGCCATAATCAAAACTCCTAACGATGTGGACATACTACAAAAGGGCCTCACTGAGACAGATGCCTGGTGTCAAAGCCATGGCCTGAAGCTCAATGCCAAAAAGTGTATTGTCATCCCCTTTGGTAAAAACTCTGTACCCATGAACTACCACATAGCTGGTAGTCTACTTAATGCTGAAAATGTGATAAGAGACCTTGGAACACAGGTGGACAGTAGTGTCTCCTGTGATGATCACATTGCCACAGTGGTCAGGAAATCCTTCTACGTGGCTCACCTCATCACAAAAGGTTTCTCATCCAGAAAAAAAGAGGTCATTGTTCCCCTCTACTCATCACTCATTAGACCCATTATAGAGTACAACACCCCTTTTGGTATGTACCTCACAAGACATCTACAACAACTGGAAAGGCCACAGAAATACCTCACAAAGAGGATTACTGGCCTCAAACTGATGCCCTATGCAGACCGTCTCAAAAAACTCCAGCTTTACTCCGTTGCATATCACCTACTCAGAGGCGATCTCTGCCTAACATACAAAGCTATGTCGAATCTAGAGCTGTTGGACATGCTCCACTTAAAGGAATCCCAATCCCTCCAAGCTACATGCTCTAGGGACCTAAACCTTGTCACCACAACAAACAGAACATGCTGGAGGGATAGATTCTTGTCCCAGAGACTTCCCATACTCTGGAACAGACTACCTATCTATGTCAAACAGAGCTCCTCATTAGCACTCTTCAAGAAAAATCTTGATGATTGGATGGGAAATAGGAAATTCACCCCAGGGATCACTTCTGTGGCTCTGCTCGATAGGGGCACAGGAAAATAATTTTCTTGGGTGGCGAAAGCCAGGGTACAATTTTGGCTCGGCTTATATAGGCCCTAGGGCCAATAGCCTAGTACCTACCTATGAACCTATAATGCTAACCTCTCTCTGGAACAAACTTCCACTCCAGAAAAGAAATGCAATACACTTTCTTGCTCCAAAAAGGAGTTAAACAACTGCATATGTATCCACAAATTCAATCCTGGTATGACTGGCCTGTTGGTCCTTGAAAAAGGAGGTAGGGTCCAAGGTCAGGCACTGGCAAGGACTGAATGTCTACTGGGTTAAGTTGGCTTGTATATTCTGTGAATCTATGATTCTATGTAGGGGAACAAACTGTTCACTTGTATGCAATGGAGACTGGAGTATAGGACCAGAGATGTGATATTCAATAGACCAAGCCTGCAGCTGCTACACTGTGTTCAGTTTTCTAGAATACGCAGAGAAAGGCACAGTATACTAATGGAGAATGTAAAGAACACACTTATCAGGGTGACTAGATAGTTGGATGGAATGGGACCTGATGGTGGTCTGAACAAGGCTGATACAATATTCTTTGGAAGCTAGGAGAACATAGAGACATGATATGAGCCATCACTGAGGCTTGAGATGGAATGTAACTGAGAAGAAAGGAGAGGGAGGTGGATAAGAGGACTTATTCAATATCTGGAAGGAGGAAGATTCTTTCTCTGAATGCAGAAATGTGTCTTCACAAAGACGGTTGCTGACAAGGGAAGGGAAGGGAAATAATCTGGTCAAATACTTAATGTAGAGCTTACTTACTGCAACATTCAGTGCAGATTAGGATAGACAGAAAAAAAGGAGTCGGTGACTATGAAGTTCAGTAGCAAGATGGAAGATTTAGAATTGTCTACGTGATTCTGGACTCCCTGAGAAAATATCAGTGAGATGCTGAGGTGAGTTCTACAGTTGCCAAAACAGAAAACTATAGCACTTGCTGCAACAGCAAGCAGCAATTATACAGCCATGGATGGCTTGTGTTTTGACTTACAGTGTGTACTTGTTTTGCAGCTGAAGATTTCCTTCCATGTATGCTTGATAAGGAAATCCCCTATTACAAAGTATGCTCTGTGACCAGATATGCAAACAGCTTGCTGCTCTGTAATTGCTGCTTTCTCTTTCCAGTGAGTTCTCTAGAGCAGTACTCTGATTGGTGTGAGATTCTGTACACCATGTCTTTTGACAACATATTGTCAAATGATTAAACAGGAATGGAAGCTCGAACACACCACCCAAAAATAAAAAAAACACATATGGGTTGTCACTACCACTAAAACAACATGGAATCTCTGAATGATTAGGTACCTGGTTTCCCATAAGAGCAGTTGCTTCCCCTTTCAACTAGGAAACCATCATAATAGAGACTGAACACACAAGCAACCAATGCAGAACAAAGAATTGACAACTGAGCAGGAAAGGAAAACACTCACCACGTCTAAGGATTGAAGCCAGAAACCATATGGACCCCAGACTCCTTGATAGTTTGGTGGCAGTGATAACTACATATAATGTGGGGGGGGGTTCAATATCCAGTCATTGTTTTCCTTTCCTGTGTTGTAAATGCAGTACTAGTTTAATGGTTTGCTCTGTGTTGGATATTGTCAAAAGAGTTCAGAATTGCGAGGAAAGTTGTTGATTTCCCATCATGCTTCATGGAAATTCTGCTTCAGAGTGATACCTGTAACAAACAGACAGAAATGCTCTGCCAACAGTGTTATTCTAACATTGTGTATGTGTATCTGTGAAAGAAACTCAACCTGTCATAAATAGTTTGTTTTCAGGACCATTTTCTGTGTTTGTATATGTGTGTGTGTGTGTGTGTGTGTGTGTGTGTGTGTGTGTGTGTGTGTGTGTGTGTGTGTGTGTAAAGGCATATACAATTTCCCTGGAAAAAAATCTCACAACTAACTTTTCAGAAATGTTTCTTTCACAATTTGGAATACTATCATACTGCTTTAGGGGAAGTAAAAAGAATTGTTACAGTTATGTGAAAATATAAACTGTGAGAAACAGGTTTTACTTTTTAGATACAGATTTTATTAGCTTACCATAAGTTCATAAGGTTCATACGTTCATAGGAGGTTACTTGGTTAACAGCCTTAGATCCCTTACAAGCTTAGCCATGTTTATCTTGTGTTGCCCCAATTGTCGGTGGTTAGGTCTGTGAAGTTCATAGAAGTAAGGGTCTATGGTAGTTAATATGGACTTCCTCTGTCCAGGAGGGACATGAACACCACCCTAGTAGTGAATTTGCGGTCACCTATCCATTGATCAAGGTTGCATTTGAAGAGGGTCAGGGAGGGGCTTTGTTTCATGTGAACTGGAAGCTTGTTACAGAGAAGTGATAGTTTCTAGAAGGTGCATCTATTTCTCATAGGTTCATAGGTTCATAGGTTGGTACTAGGCTATCAGCCCTAGGGCCTATACAAGCCTAGCCATAACAATTCCCTGGCTATTTCTTCCAACATTATTTACTTTCCTGGACCCCTGTCTAGCAGGGCGACTGACGTGTTCCCAGGGGTGAATTTCCTTTCTCCCAGCATGATCTGTTAATGTCAGAGGCTAGGTTAAGATCCCTGGAGCAAGTGTTCCTCCTCCAGTTTGATTTACAAGTGTGTAGCATTTCCATCAGGGTCAAGTCAGAGACTGCCCTGTAAGCCAGACACAGGTCACCCCTTAGCAACCTGTAGGAGACAGAATACAGTGAGAGGGATTTCAGTCTTTCTACATAAGATTTGTTTTGTGTAACCTTTAATTTCTTGGTGAGAAATCTCTGTAGTCTCTCCAATTGTTGCAGGTGTCTGGCGAGGTACATGCAAAAGGGAGGATTGTACTCAATTATTGGTCAGGTGATGGCCGAGTATAATGAAATTATAACATCCTTAGATCTAGATGCAATGCCTTTACTTTTAACATGTGTCACATAGAAAGATTTCTTTACAACTGTAGATATGTGGTGGTCAAAGTTCAAATTGCTATCAACCCATGTTCCCAGATCACTTATCTCTGGGTCTATACTTAGAGGGGTGCTGTCTATACTATAATTAGCAGGCATGTCAGCTTTCTCATTGGGAATAATAATGCATTTTTTGCATTTAGCTTTAATCTGTAGCTTTGGCACCAGTCATTTGTCTGTGTTAATGCTGTCTGTAGTATATTAACATCACTGGGGGATTCACTTATTGCTCCCAATTTGCAATTGTCAGCAAACTTGGTCAGCCACAGTCTGTCCATGTTTGCCTGCACTTTTGAGAAATAAATTCCAATCAGTAAGGGGTGCAGCACCGAACCTTGTGGTACACCATTGGTGACTGGTCTTTTGCCAGAGGTTGTCACCCACTTTGACAGTATGTGTCCTGCTGGTGAGTCAGTTGGCTACCTATCTGGTAGTGTATGTTGGCATAATGTTTAAGGTGTTCACCTTATAGACACAAGGTGCAGGGTTTGATTCTCACAGGGGGTAATTGGCTGCATTTGGAATGGCCCACAAGAAGAATTAACATGGTACTAATTTATTATCTCAGTGGCTAGATAGGCTGAGTCATGACCTATAATGTAGTAGGTCCTGGGTTGTGTCTTGAGTACTCATACTTTGGCATAATGATTAAGGTGATTATTTCATGAACACAAGGTACAGGGTTTGATTCTCACCTTTGAGGGGAAGCTGACTAGGCTTAAAATGGCTCTATGAGGTTGGCTAAGAAGCTACACTTTTGGAGGTTGGCATAATTGTTAAGGTGTCACCTTATAGACACAAGGTGCAGGGATTGATACTTACAGGGGGTAATTGGCTAGGCTTAAAATGGCCAACAAGGGCAGTTAGCCTAGTACTAACCTATGAACCTAATTGGTAGAGTTACTCTATAATACCTGAGTGGGTGATTGTGTCAAATACCTTGGCTAGGTCAAGATAGGCATTATGTACTCTCTTTCCCTTGCATCAGTATTTTGGTGACTTTCGTAAAGAATTCAACCATGTTTAACAGGTATGATCTACATTTAATGAATCAGGACAGGGTTGGTTCCAGAGTTTGGAGATTACCTATGTCCTTGTTAATAAGGTCCACAATGATTCTTTCCATGGCCTTGCAGATGAGGTTAGTCAAGCTTATGAGCCTATAATCACAGGGTCAGTTTATAGCCCCCCTTTGTGCAGAGGGATTACTGTTGCTGTCCTCCTTTCCACTGGAACATAGCTAGTTCTCATGCTGTGGTTAAACAGGGATCCAAATAGGTCTGCTACGTCATATTTTAAGTTGTTTAAAGGGCAGACTGGGATGTTATCTGGTCCCATTGATGCCATGTTTTTTATCTTGGAGAGTGCCAAATGACCTGCTCTCCTGAGATAATAGGCAGAGGAATGGTGGCAGGTATACTTTGGGGGATGACTGAAGGGGAAAGGGGGTGAAGTTTTCTCCAAATCTGTCAGCTAGCAGGTTGGCTATTACCTCTCATTGATTATGGGAGGTACCATACACAACCTTTTCAGCAGATATTCCCTTTTAGATTTTGGACATAGTTAAAGAATTCCTTGCGATTTTCCTTAGCTGGGGAAACTATTTTTGCTTTATAATTAGTTTTGGAAGACTTGACTAGAACTCTAATTTGTTTGTTTAAGCTAGAGAGGGATATCTTCCAGTGCTGATCCAGTTCCCTCTTGTTCTTGGACATTAATTTCTTTCTCTTGTTGTATAGCCTGTTTATACTAGAGGTCCACTAGGGTGGCTTGTTTTTTTGACAAGACTTGGTTTTAATCCAGCTGATTCTATGCAACTGCTTAAGTGGATATATAGGACATTGGTGTACACCTCTGCATAGGAGTCCATGTTATCCGCATTCGAAGGGGTTTGAAACTTCTTATACCATCACTTAGTAGGAGGTCATTTGTCTTAGAAAAATTCTTAAGGATTGTTGAGCTTGATGGGGTATCTGGTCTTATAATTACATAAAACAAGGATGGTATATGGTCTGATCTTACAAGGAAGGACATCACAAGTGGGGATGGGGGGGGGGTGCAATGCTCTCCCATGTTAGTGAGTACTATGTCCAGGACATTTGAGTATCTTGTGGGTGTGCTGACTAGATGTTCCAGATCATTTGCATTGACAATGTCCAAGAACCTCTCACCCAGCATGTTTGTAGTTGTATATGTTTCCCAGTCAATGGTAGTATAATTAAAATTACCCATGAGTAAGGTGTTGGGTTGTATGACAAGCGACTCCAGTAGTCCAGGTATGCGTTTCAAGCTGGGGAACCTATAGCTAACTATGATGCTGTAAGAGGCTTTGCCTATAGTTAATTGAACATGGAGTAGCTCAGACAATGATTCTATTTGACTTGTCTTAAGATGTTCTTATCCTTAATGAAGATGAATACACCTCTTCTTTGGTTCTTTCATGCTTGGTTTGTCACCTCAACCATGCCTCAGTGACTGCACAGATGTGAGCATCTTCCAAAATGAAGAATCCAGGGACTGCAGTTTCTTGTTTAGACTCCTAGCATTAAGCAGCTGTGCCCAGAGGATTTTGTTATGTTGGGAGGTTGGTTATTTTGACGCTGGCTAAAAAAAGGTACAATAGGTGTGGCTAATGCCTTTGCCAGTATCTGAAAGCATAGAGGACACAGCTACAGGCTATCTCTGGCAAAGCAGCGGGACCTATCAACCATATCTTCTCAAGCTGACAGATACTGGATCCTCTTGCATTGACACCAGAAGCTAAGCCAATTGTTAAAGTCATTCATTTTCAATGCTAGCCATATACCTGCCTGTGACACATAATATGAGCGCTCAGTCATGTCTCTTTTCATGTAGTCCATTGTGGTATGTCTCAAGTCATTCATTCCCTATAAGGATTATGACAGAGTCATACCAGTACTTGTGGTTGAGTGACTTGAGTGCTTAAGTTACTTGACTTGACAGATCCTGGCACCTGATAGGCAGCAATCCATAACCCAATACTTATCCAGCCTGGTGAGGGTAACAGCCGTGTGTCTCACAATGAAGTCACCTATGACCAATGCATTAGGTTTTGTGGTGTTATGCCTTAGGGGATTATTTTTTGAGACACTGGTGTGTGTTTTCATGTGTTGTGGTCATTTTTTTGCATTATGCGTGTAAATGGTTTCCATTTGGGAAGCCTCTGATCTTTTGGTAAGTTACTAGTAAGTACCTCCGCATATGTGGGTTTATGTGTCATATCCTTATTTAGTGAGGGAAGTGTGTGTGTGTGTGTGTGTGTGTGTGTGTGTGTGTGTGTGTGTGTGTTTGCTGACAATGTTTGGCATTCAGTTTGTCCTTATGTAAAACTGTTGCCTCCAATTTCATAGTGTAACTACATCTCTCACATAAAGTGTTTGTTTGTTTCAGGAATAAGTTGTTGTCAGAAGACATGAGATAACTGCTACATTGTTTCAGGATGCCCATGTGTATCAGGCTGGCCAGATAGATGATGGGAAATGTCCCATTCATGACAGCAGCATCTTACTGTATGTTTTATTAGGGAATGGAACGGGTTAATTTTATAGGACTGTGTTGATAGCACAAAGATTACAAGAAGGATCTATACTTTGTATAAGCTAAGGTTGATAACTTTGATCACTAAGACAACACTGCTCAGTGCACAACCAAGCTGTTCCTAGAGAAATAGAAAAGCTTTGAAGGGTTTCACTGACAGATGCTTGTATATCTCTGCTACCTTTAAACTACAACAAAAAGAAAACAAAAACAAAAAAATCTTGCGTTTTTCCCACTTTCTGAAAGTTAATAAAGTTCAGTTACAGATTTGCTGGTCTGAACTATTTGGAAGTTTCTAGAAGGCCAGTGCTTGCTTGGGCTAAAGGGAAGTCTCTGTGTTCACCAGTGGGAGTGGTTAACACTGAACAGCCTGCCTGTCCCTGTAGGAGTGGTTACTACCTAGAAGCTGTAGTTTTATTGGCCATTTTGGGTCAATTCTAAACTCCTTGATCTGTCTCTCTTAAAACCAGGCTGCCTCGTGGTTTTGGCGTCTTTTCAGGCTTGCTAGTTGTTGCTGAAGCACCAACCAAGGGGAGAAAACGAAAAAGTATTTTCTTCTGATTTTTTGTTAAGTTTTACTGCTTTGCCACCTACTTTTGGCATTTTCTGACTTGCTAAAGTTTATATCACTTGGAACACATCTAGAGCCTGTTTACTGAATTTCCTGTGTTGCACTTAATTTAAAATTGTTTTTTTCTCTAAAAACTGCATTTTACCTGATTTTGGCCTAGCACTCAAGTGTGGGGTCATTTATTGCACTGTTGTGATTATTTTGTTGCTTGTGTATCTCTGCTACCTTTAAACTACAACAAAAAGAAAAAAAACAAAAAAATCTTGCTTTTTTCCAACTTTCTGAAAGTTTAGAAAGTTCAGTTACGGATTTGCTGTTCTGAACTGTTTGGAAGTTTCTCAAAGGCCAATGCTTGCTTGGGCTAAAGGGAAGTCTCTGTGTTCACCAGTGGGAGTGGTTAATATTTTTGCACTTCTCTATATACTGTGACCACACTTTAGCAGTTAAAAAACTGTTTTGTCTGCTGCTGTCTGAAGTAGTTAATTACACTGTATTACATTGTATCTGTTAGTTGTAGGGCTATTGATAGTTTGTGTGGTCTTGTTACACTTGGGCTCTCAGCCAGCCATTCTACATTAAGAAGATGCTTTTCTGCACCCTTGTGACAGAAGTGCGCTGATCTGACTTGTCTGAATTGGGGATTGCTGGTGAAAGGCTTATTTTTTGCTTTCCTGATAGGTAGTTAGCTTAAAATGTTTTTCTCTTTGTTTGTATTTAAGCCTCACATTTATATGGTGCTGCTCTTCAAGCAGCAGCAGTCAGCAGTGCTCTTGTATAGACACAAAAGCCTAGATGTTTAGTTTTTCCCTAAACATCTTAGGTTCATAGGTTCATAGGTAGATACTAGGCTATCTGCCCTAGGGCATTTATAAGCCTAGCCAGAGTGTATTTGGCTTCCGCCTCCCTATTAGATTAGCCTACTGTGCCTCTGTAAAGTAGGCCACAGAAGGTACCCTTTTAAGATTAGTTTACTGTGCCTCTGTCTAGCAGGGACACAGGAGAGATCCCAGGGGTGAATTTGCAAAATCCCATCCACGGGTCCAAATTTCGCTTGAAGAGGGTCAGCGAGGGGCTATGTCTAACATGAATTGGGATTCTATTCCAGAGTGAGGGGAGCCTCTGGGAAATGAATCTGTCCCTCCAGCATGAACTATTTATTTTTGTGCTGAGGTTTAGATCCCTGGAGCGTGTAGCTCTAAGGGACTTGGATTTTCTGAGGTGCAGCATGTCCATTAATTCTGGGTTTGACATGGCTTTGTACGTCAGGGATAGATCGCCTCTGAGTAGGCGGTAAGCAACTGAGTAGAGCTGGAGTTTCTTTAGTTGAGCTGCATAGGACATCTGTTTGTAGCCCATGATCCTCTTGGTGAGGTACTTTTGGGGTCTCTCCAGTTGCTGCAGGTGTCGGGTAAGGTACATCCCAAAAGGGGCATTGTATTCAATTTTGGGCCTGATGAGTAATGAGTAGAGGGGCACAATGACCTCTTTTGATCTAGATAAGAACCCTTTTGTGATAAGGTGGGCTATATAGAAGGTCTTTCTAACCACTTTGGCAACGTGATTATCAAAGGAGAGATTACTATCTACGTTGGTCCCCAAATCTCTAATTACTTCTTGCGTACTTAATGGATTACCACCTATGTGGTAATTTGTGGGCACCTTGTTTTTCCCAAAGGGGATGACTATGCACTTTTTAGCATTTAGTTTGAGGCCATGGCTCTGGCACCAAGCATCCGTCTCTGTGAGACCCTTTTGGAGGATGCTTGTGTCAGCTGGAGATTCGATTATGTTCCCCAGTTTTCAGTCATCTGCGAACTTTGTCAGCCATAACCCCCCATGTTAGCCTGAACCTCAGAGAAGTATATACCGAACAAGAGAGGTCCCAGAACTGAGCGGGACACCACTTGTAACTGGTTTGGATATGGGCATGGCACCTGCGATTCTGACCATGTGGGTTCTATCTCTGAGCCAGTTTGCAACTCATCTTGTGATATAGGAGTTGATATTTAAGCTGATAAGCTTATTTATGATGCCCGAGTGGGGTATTGTGTCGAAGGCTTTTGTGAGGTCCAGGTAGGCTGTGTGGACTACCCTGCCCTCATCTATGGCTTTGGTAACTGTTTCAAAGAAATCAACTAGGTTTAAGAGGCAATATCTGCCCTTAACAAAGCCGAATTGGGTAGGGTCCAGTGTCTGGAGGCTCCCAATGTCTTTGTTTATGAGTTCCATGATAATACACTCCATAGCATTACAGACCAGACTAGTCAGGCTTATGGGGCAATAGTTTCCGGGGTCCGTTGTGGCACCACCTTTGTGGAGTGGGACCACTGTAGCTGTACGCCATTCTTTGGGTACATATCCTGTAGTAAGGCTAAGTTTGAACAGTGACTTAATGTGAGGGTTCAGTTCTTCTTGGAGCTCGTGTAAGACACAGCCTGGGACACCGTCCGGTCCCATAGATGCTGTGTTTTGTGCTTTGGAGAGGGCAGCTTTCACCTGTGCATCTGTGATGTCAGGGAGGTTACATTCAGTTGGGATAGGCATTTGCTCCTTTGGGGGGGAGGGGGGTAGAAGTTTGCGCTGAATCTGTCTGCCAGGATGTTGTCTATGTCTGTAGGTTCGGTATATTTTGTACCGTTATGCAACAATTCAGAACATATCTGGGAGTTTCCACCCATGTTCCTGACATAACTAAGGCCTTGTGATTGTCTTTAGAGTCTAGGGCAATTTTTCTTTCAAAACTGGCCTTTGATGATTTTATGAGGGATCGAAGTTTCTTGCTAATACTGATCAGAGATGTCTTCCCTTTTTGGGATTTTGCTCTGTCATGTAGTAGCTTCCTCCTTCTGTTGTATAGCTTATTTATGGCCGGGGTCCACCAGACCGGTCTCCTGTTTCTGGAGGAGTGAGTCTTGGTTTTATTTGGGATAGCATGATCCATGCATTCCTGCAGGTGCTCATAGAATGCATTTGTAAAAGATTCTGCGGATTGGGCTGTATTATCCTCTGGCCCAGGGGCTTTGACGGATTCCACCTCAGTCTTGAGAAGTGCAAAGTTGGCTTTTGAGAAATTCTTTACAGTGATTTCCTTGGCTGGGGGTGGGGACGGGATATGGATGTCCAGGGAAATTTGTTTATGGTCTGATCTTACCAATGAGGGGTTTACGTCTGGTGTGGAACATAGAGTCCCCATGTTGGTGATGACCAGATCCAATATGTTGTTCCCTCTTGTGGGAATGGTGACCAGTTGTTCCATTGCATTAGAGTTTATAAATTCAAGGAACCATTGGGCGAGGGTGTTTGGGCTTGAGTAGTTTTCCCAGTCAATGTTTGGGTAGTTGAAGTCACCCAATAACATAGTGTTTGGAGAGACCTTCATATTCTCCAGTGTTCTCAGGAATGCCAAGTGGGGTTCCTGTAATAGGGAGGGTGTTCTGTAGCAGGCTACAAACTGAAAGGCAGTTTTGCCTGCTGTTAGTTACACATGGATGGTTTCTGATGCTTCGTGCAGTGCCACTAACCTGGAGGTGTAGGTATCTTTGATGAATATAGATACTCCCCCTCCTTTTGTGCTTCGGTCCGAGTTTTGGGGCCGAAACGCATGGTATGAGTTATAACCTGGTAGTGCTGGGGTGCTCTCAGGAGCCTTGAACCAGGTTTCTGTTACTGCACAGACATCGATTTTCTCCATACTGAGGAGAGTCTCAAGTGCGTGCATCTTGAGGTTTAGACTTCTGACATTGAGTAGCATCACCTTTAGTTTTTTTATCTTTGGGTTGTCTATGGAGGTGGGTTTGTCCTTTGAGCCTTGCCTAAAAAAGGCACTATGGGGGTGGCAAGAGCCTTGGCCAGTATACGAAAGCCTAAGGGTGACAGGTGCAAGCCGTCCCTAGTGAAGCAATGTGGCTTGTCGAGCATGTCATCCCAGGCTGACAGACACTGGATCCTCTTTGAATGATACCAATACTTTAGCCAATTGTTGAAACTGATCATTTTGTCTTTATACTGTGGCATCATTCTTGGTGAGGGCAAGATGCTACTCAAGGTCAGGGTCATACCACCCTGGGCTACATGGTCAGAGAGCTCCTCTATGTCTCTTTTCATGTAGTCCAGGGAGGTACTTCTCAGGTCATTCACCCCAGCATGTACAATGATGGAGTCATACTTGTACTTGCTTTGGAGTGACCTAAGTGCTTGCATTATGTGGTGGATCCTGGCACCTGACAGGCAGCTTACAGTGACCTTCTCCTTGGTCAGTCTGGCGAGCAGGACGTCAGTGTGCCAGACAATAGAGTCCCCTATAACAAGTGGATTTGGTGTGTTGCTTGGCCTTATGGGCTGTGACTGTGAGGCACACTGATTTTGTGAGATATGTGATTTGTGGGTATTGTTGAGGGGTTGCTGTTGCTTGGATATCTGCTTAGGAGTCTTTGCTGTTTAGGCAGATTTTTATTTAGAGCCTCCAAGTATGTTTATGTGTGTTTATGTGTTGGTTATGCAGATGCAATAGGTCTGTGTGAGAGACTGGATTTGTGATGTGGGTGGTTGCCTTTTCCTCCTGACTGACTGTGCCAATCTTGGGTTGAGAGAGCTCTGCCTCCAGTTTGGCTGTGTAACTGCATCTCTCACATGTATTAGAGTTTGTTGGAAGGAGGAGAGGGTTGTCTGTGTACATAAGGCAATTGTAATATTGCCTCAAAATTCCCAGATTCATCAGCTGGACTGGAGAGTAACCTTGAAACTGACCCTTGGACATACCAGATTAGTATAGGGAACTGTTTTTTTACTGATCAGATTAGGGAAGGGAACTGATTTTTCACTTGATCAGGAAGGTCCAATTGGGAGTCTAATACTTATGAGAAGTCAAGGAGGGTGTAGTGCTTTAGTTAGTTAGTGTTTCCTTATAAGAGCTGAGCAAGTGCAGGGCTTTAGAAAGAGAATAGAGTGATTACTTTGAGAGTTTGAACAGTTCTAAGGGAAAAAGTGAAGAGCAGACTTTGTGGAGCCTGGAATAGTTTAAACCTGTTTAGGTGGTGCTGCCCGATGCTGCTCAGTGTGCAACACCACGCAAAAAGAGAGTTGTAGGTTTTTAAGAGAGACAGATCAAGGAGTTTAGAACTGACCCAAAATGGCCAATAAAACTACAGCTTCTAGGTAGTAACCACTCCTCCTTTAGGGAAAAACTAAACATCTAGGCTTTTGTGTCTATACAAGAGCACTGCTGACTGCTGCTGCTTGAAGAGCAGCACCATATAAATGTGAGGCTTAAATACAAACAAAGAGAAAAACATTTTAAGCTAACTACCTATCAGGAAAGCAAAAAATAAGCCTTTCACCAGCAATCCCCAATTCAGACAAGTCAGATCAGTGCACTTCTGTCACAAGGGTGCAGAAAAGCATCTTCTTAAAGTAGAATGGCTGGTTGAGAGCCAAGTGTAACAAGACCACACAAAATATCAATAGCCCTACAACTAACAGATACAATGTAATACAGTGTAATTAACTACTTCAGACAGCAGCAGACAAAACAGTTTTTTAACTGCTAAAGTGTGGTCACAGTATATAGAGAAGTGCAAAAATATACTTAAAGCCCTTTTGTGCGTTTCCAGCTCATATAGACCAGGTAAACACCCACTGCCACTAGATGGTATAATCCCAGTCCTCCTAATGTAAAATCAGTATAAATGAGTTTCCAGAGTAAAATACTACTAGAAACTTAAAAGATACAAATTGCTACCACAAACAAATTTAAAGATATGGACACCAGTGTACTTTAAACAGCTTATAGAAGTTTGATTGTTCAATAAAAGTCTTCACTTTGTATAAATGAGCCAAGAGCCACTCAATTGTACAGACTTTACGAAGGTACTAAAAACAAGATAAGCTGATTAATAAGCCCTCTAGCCAATATAATTACATGCAAAAATCTCAAGTGTTTCTGCAACCTAAACAGACCAAGCTGCTCTCCCAGTGCACCACATGAAAAATCCACTGACATCCTGATATAAAAACATGTACTTGCTAGAGTGTAAAATATAATACTTTATCCAACAGCTAGCTAGATAATGAATTCAGAGCAAGTAAATCAATAGTACAGGCAATGAAAGGCAAACTGCAGTATTTCAATATAAACACAAGGAAAGGCAAACAAATAATTCAAGATAGCAACATAAGTGTAAAAAGAGGGAGGGCTTATTAAGCTCAATTTACAGTAGGGGTGGGCAGCGTAAAATTATCAGGTTAAACAAAAAACAGATCAATGAAGGGGAGGATGGCAGCAAAAAACTAGCAGACAATCAACAGCAGTGCTTTAGTTTATGCAGGCTTGAAATCTTTGCAGCAAAAGACAGAGGCCCAGAAGTTCATTGTGTATTTAAGTATTGCTCAGACAATTTAACTAATGAAAAATAAAAACATGTCAGATGCGCAGCCAAGCTAATTTAAGTGTCTATCTCTCACATAGAACAAAAACACCACACCAAGCAGATTTCTTAAAACAGAAAACAAAATGGAGCAGGTAAAACAGATAGCAGCTTTATCAACTAACAGACAAAAAATATATGTTTTCTTTCCGAACCCAGCAAGGAATCACCAGCAGTGCTTTAGTTTAAATATTTTCATCAAAAGACAAAGACCTAGAAATTTCCTATGTATTTAAGTATTACTCAAACAATTTAACCAATATTTTTCTGTATTTATGTTGCTGAGAATTTTGATGATTGATTAAATACAGTGGCAATTCATTTCTGCTGACCCTTACTTGCTTTGTGACATTGGTGTTGAACCCATGTCTCTAGCTGCAGATGCAGATAACTACCATGTTGTAAATCCCACATGAAGCAAGTACAGACCAATGACTCCTGCAGCTAAATCCTCCAGTCATGAATGCAAACCAAGAATAGGTGCAAATAATTATCCTTAGGTAAATATAAGAAGTCAATGACCACTGCAACTGAAGCATCAAATACTAAAAGAAGTAGGCTACAGATAAGAACAAATAGTTATTCATAAAATCTATATGCAGGTTAATGATTAAAGCGAATCAATCTCCTCACATGTTGGAAGATGGACATTGAGAAAGAAACTGTCAGAGTTAAAGAGGTGACAGCACATTACAGGTTTCTTAGAATGGTAAAATCAAAACATGCACTCCTGAGGAAATGAAAAAACAATGACAGAGCAGATATAGAAAACTGATGTGCTGCTAGGTTAGTAATGATTTTAAGCTGTTTGAATTTGCTAGTAACCCTGTAAGTACGAATCTGGGCATCTTGCGGCAATGCAGCAATTGCCTACCTGATGAATCTGGGCATCTTGGGGCAATGCAGCAATTGCCTCATGTACACAGACAACCCTCTCCTCCTACCACCCAACACTACAACCTGTGAGAGATGGACTTATATAGCCAAACTAGAAGCAAAGCTATCTTCATCAAAGACTGGACTAGACAGTCAAGAGGAGAAGGCAAACACTTGCACCACACCACACTCATCACATAGTCCCTCAAAACCCACACCACCAAAACACACATATAGAAACATAAAACACACACCTACATTCATGGAGGCTCTCAAAAAAAACGTGCCCAAGCATCAGGGACATCCAAAGTATAAACGCAAGCAAACTGCACCCCCCC
Source organism: Protopterus annectens (assembly GCF_019279795.1). Classification (NCBI taxonomy): domain Eukaryota; kingdom Metazoa; phylum Chordata; order Ceratodontiformes; family Protopteridae; genus Protopterus; species Protopterus annectens. The sequence continues at coordinate 125,690,454 of NC_056729.1, forward strand.
CAACACAACACAAATGACACATAGCCCACAAACTCAGTGTGCCACTCAACCACAGCCCATAAGGCACAACAACGTACCCAACACTCTAGTCATAGGTGACTCTATAGTCAGGCACACTGATGTTCCACTCACTAGACTAAACAAGGAGAAAGTTACTGTCAGCTGCCTGTCAGGTGCCAGGATCCGCCACATAACGCATGCACTCAGGTCACTCCACAATAAGTACAAATATGACACTGCCATTGTCCATGTTGGTGTGAATGACCTGAGACATACCTCCCTGGACTACATGAAAAGAGACATGGAGGAGCTCTCCGATCTTGTATCCCAGGCAGGTATGACCCTAACCCTGAGTAGCATACTGCCATCACCCAGAATGATACCACAGTACAAGGACAAAATGATTGACTTCAACAATTGGCTAAGCTTCTGTTGTCATTCTAAGGGGATCTAATATTTGTCTGCCTGGGACGACATGATCGACAGTCCACGATGCTTTGCCAGAGATGACCTGCACCTGTCGCCCTTAGGATTCCGGATACTGGCTAAGACTCTTGCCACCCCTATAGTGCCTTTTTTAGGCAAGGTTCAAATGACAAATTCACCACCGTAACAGGTACAAGCAAGCAAAATATGAGGGTAATGCTACTTAATGCTAGAAGTCTAAACCTCAAAATGCACTCACACGAGGCACTCCTTAAAATGGAGAACATTGACATCTGTGCAGTGACAGAGACCTGGTTCAAAGCTCCAGAGAGCACCCCTGCATTACCAGGCTTCAATTCATACCACACCTTTCGGCCACCTAACCCAGAAAAAAGCACTAAAGACGGAGGCATGTCCATATTCATTAAGGATATCCACACCTCCAGGCTAGTTGCACAGCATAATGCATCCGAGATTATCCAAGTGCAACTAACTCTGGGCAAGACCGCAATCCAAACTGTAGCTTGCTACAGACCCCCCACCATGCCCCAGGATTCACACTCCTCATTTCTTGATACACTGGAAAGTATTAGAGTACAACCCAACACCCTAATAATGGGCAATATCAACTACCCCACCATTAACTGGAAAAACTACTCATGTACCAACTCTTTTGCTCAACGTTTTCTAGAATTCATAAATTCCAATGCCTTGGATCAACTTATTCACACCCTCACTAGGGGCAGCAATATCCTAGACCTGGTCATCACCAACATGGGAAACCGGTATTCCACACTAGAGGTCAATTCCTCGTTGGTCAGATCCGACCACAAGCTAATCAGCCTAGACATCCACATCCCACCCCCAGCCCCAATTAGGGAAACCATCATAAAAAATTCTCAAAAGCCAACTTCACACTTCTTAAGACAGAAGTGGCAAACTTCATGAAACTCATGCAGACGGACAATAGAGGTATGACTGCCAAATCCTACACAAATGCACTTTATAAGCACTTACACGAGTGCATGGATCATGCTATCCCTAATAGAACCAAGATGTTATCCTCCAAAAAAAGGAAGCCAATCTGGTGGTCCTCTGCCATAAACAAACCCTACAACAGAAGAAAGAAACTGTTGCAAAAAAGAGTAAAATCCCATGACTGGAGGAACTCCCTGGTCAACCTCAGTAAGAAGCTGAGATCCTCATAAAATCCTCCAAAGCTAGTTACGAAAACAAAATTGCCACTGACTCTAAAGACAAACACAAAGCATTCTATAGCTATGTCAAGAATCTAAATGGGAACACTCAGATCTGCTCTGAGTTACAGCATAATGGCACTAAATATACAGAACCAACTGATATTGCCAACATCCTAGCAGATAGGTTCAGTGCTAACTTTACCCCCTCTCACCCCCTAGAGGGCCCATCTCTATACCGGAAGAATGCAAAGTTCCTATAATCATGGCTGCATAGGTAAAAAACACACTCTCCAAAGCCAAGAACACAGCATCCATGGGACTTGACAATATCCCAGGCTGCGTTCTACATGAACTACAGAATGAACTGGCACCTTACCTAAGTACCATGTTCAATCATAGCCTCACCTCAGGCTTTGTACCCACTGAATGGCGCACCATGACAGTTATCCCACTCCACAAAGGGGGAGCCACGACGGACCCCGGGAACTACCGCCCCATTAGCCTGATGAGCCTGGTCTGCAAGGCCATGGAACATATCATCATGGAACTCATAAACAAAGACATTGGTAATCTCCAAACTCTGGACCCTACTCAGTTTGGATTTGTAAAAGGCAGATCATGTCTCCTAAACCTGATTGACTTCATTGAAGCAGTCACCAAAGCCATAGATGATGGCAAAATGGTTCACACAGCTTATCTAGATCTCGGCAAGGCTTTCGACACCATCCCCCACTCTGGAATTGTAGATAAGCTCACTAAACTAGGTATAAACCCCTATGTCACAAGAGGGGTTGCCAACTGGCTCACGGACAGAACCCACACTGTGAAAGTAGCGAATTCCAAGTCCAACATCAGACCTTTGACAAGTGGAGTACCACAGGGTTCAGTCCTGGGTCCTCTCCTGCTTGGTATCTACTTCTCTGAAGTGCAGGCCAACACAGAAGGTCTTTGGCTAACAAAGTTTGCAGATGACTGCAAACTAGGAGCCATAATCAAAACTCCTAACGATGTGGACAAACTACAAAAAGGCCTCACTGAGACAGATACCTGGTGTCAAAGCCATGGCCTGAAGCTCAATGCCAAAAAGTGTATAGTCATCCCCTTTGGTAAAAACTCTGTACCCATGAACTACCACATAGCTGGTAGTTTACTTAATGCTGAAAATGTGATAAAAGACCTTGGGACACAGGTGGACAGTAGTCTCTCCTTTGATAATCACATCGCCACATGGTCAGGAAATCCTTCTATGTGGCTCATCTCATCACAAAAGGATTCTCATCCAGGAAAAAAAGAGGTCATTGTTCCCCTCTTCTCATCACTCATTAGACCCATTATAGAGTACAACGCCCCTTTTGGTATGTACCTCACAAGACATCTACAACAACTGGAAAGACCACAGAAATACCTCACGAAGAGGATTACTGGCCTCAAACAGATGCCCTATGCAGACCGTCTCAAAATACTACAGCTTTACTCCATTGCATATCGCCTACTCAGGGGCGATCTCTGACTAATATACAAAACTATGTCAAACCCAGAGCTGTTGGACATGCTCCACTTAAAGAAATCCCAATCCCTCCAAGCTACACGCTCTAGGGACCTTAACCTTGTCACCAAAATAAACAGAACATGCTGGAGGGATAGATTCCTGTCCCAGAGACTTCCCATACTCTGGAACAGACTACCTATCTATGTCAAACAGAGCTCCTCATTAGCACTCTTCAAGAAAAATCTTGATGATTGGATGGGAAATGGGAAATTCACCCCGGGGATCACTTCTGTGGCTCTGCTCGACAGGGGCATAGGAAAATAATTTTCTTGGGTGGCGAAAGCCAGGGTACATTTTTTGGCTAGGCTTGTATGGGCCCTAGGGCCGATAGCCTAGTACCTACCTATGAACCTATGAAGTAACACTGTATCAATGCACAGATAGGTAACAGAAAAGTCATTAGTGCACCGGATGAGTCTGCATTCCTGACTGACCCATCAGTCTGAATGCAGGTTATAAAAATCTATAAATTAACAGTTCATTACCAGATTGTCCCCAACTACCTAAATATTTGTAAATATTTTGTTGAGACTGAAGCAAGTTACGATAAAGGCGTATTAATGAATGCAATCTGTATTTGCCTCAGAAGTCATTGTCTTCCTTGAATGTCCATGTCTTCCTGGCTGTGTTCCTTTTAAGAGAATTAGTAAAGAAAAGACAATTTACTTAACATAGGTCAACAGACACATTAATATCTATGTAAACATACCATCAGCTCGTGAATAAAGATAATTTCCTACAGATTAAAATATTATGTCATTTTGTATACAACAATCATTCCAGACAGTCTTCTAATAAATTAAATAAATCATATTTTACTGTTGCTCATGTATCTGTATTTTCATATACTCCAGAGAGTCATTTATCTTACTGATTAATCTCTTTTATCTTCTTTCTCAAAGACAGAGTTGGGCTCAATGCATACATCTGAAAGTATTTTGATTCAGAGCAAAGGTATACAAAATGTGCAGAAGTTGTCATATATATATTTA